>NC_061061.1:12494203-12667388 GCF_021917145.1 Hypomesus transpacificus
GCATGTTGTGCTGTTATGTGCAGAGCAAGAGGAGGAAAGGAGCTGCTGGGGAGCATCTGAGGGGAGCAGCAGTCGACCTCTGTGGCACCGAGCACAGAGCTCACAGCAGCAAGAGTTCCTGTACGAGGAAGACAAAGTAGACACGGGTCCAGGTCCCAAGTTCAGATCTTTAAGACACCTGAGACAGGTAACAAAGGCCTCTATAGACACCCTGAGACAGGTAAACAAGGCCTCTATAGACACCTGAGACAGGTAAACAAGGCCTTTATAGACACCTGAGACAGGTAAACAAGGCCTCTATAGACACCTGAGACAGGTAAACAAGGCCTCTATATTGAGCCCATTCTGAGCGTGAACCGTTTCTGTTCTCTAAAATAGGTCAGAAAGAACATGAAACAGCCATAAGATTTGATGTCGCTACATTTCTTCAAGGGCATGAAGTGGTCCTTGTATATATCAGCTCTATATCTTACATGTTTCTGGAAGTAGGATGTTGTGATCATGGAAGTGCCTGCAGCCATATCATAGTTAGCCTTACAAGCAGAGTTAATATTACTGACCAAATTAGTGCATGTTATGTGTGTACATTGTCTATAGTAGGACAAATACATATATTTGAAACTTTTTGAATACTTGGGACAATACCGTTCATATATTTTTTTATTAAACTAAGAGAACTTTCAAGTGTCACAAGTGATGAAATGGAAAAATGCCCTCTGTCCATTTTGTTATCATATCTGATTGGTCTAAGGGTCATCTTAATCATATCTGATTGGTCTACAGGTCATCTTAATCATATCTGATTGGTCTACAGGTCGTCGGGGCAAATGAGTTCCGTCACCTGGCATGGCACGTGCTTATGGGAAATCAGGTGATATGGCGAGGGGCAGACCCAGGTCTTATCCAATCAGCCTTCGAAATACTAAAGGTATGCTATGCTGCTAAACCCTTTCAGTAAAGGATAAGAGATTGATAGAAACACATATAATGTCTTACCGTGTTGTCTTCAAGTGACCTAGTGAAACCACATCCTCAGAAACATGTGGTCCCTTGATGCTAATTAGGAGTGGGAGGAGCTTCCATCTTCCTTTTAGACCCCCATTGGAAACACATACGCCCTGTAGGTCAAATTTAGTTTGGGGGAATTCAAGTGTTGTTTGTTTGCGGTTCTCTGGGTGTAGGTGTAAGACGATGTGGAGAGCAGGGTTAAGAATTGTGGGGGGTTTTCCGTTCTCGCTGCTTATCTGCGATCGCGCGCCTCTTTCCCCCCCCCCCCCCCCCCCCCCCCCTCTCCCCCCAGGCCCTGCTTCCTGTGGGCTGCGTCCGCTCCATGCTGTACAGCGCCCAGTACGAGGAGGCGTACCGATGTAACTTCCTGGGTCTGAGCCCCGATGTGGTCATCCCCACTCATGTCAGCTCCTCAGGTACAGGAAGTAACCCAGAGTCGCAGGAAGTGATCTAAAGAGGCGGTGCCTCTTCATATATGCTTTCTGTGAAAAAGTACTGAACACGGCGACTACTTTCTTAGAACTCTGTTCTACTTCAACCTTCTAGAATTCTCTGTGCTTGTGGATGTGGTGAATGCAGAGAAAGGCTCTTTCTATTCAGCTGCATGTGAAGAGGACGTCCCCTCCCTCTACCAGTTCACCATCAGCAGTGCCAACACACAACCAACAGACAAAGGTGAACACAGTCTGACCAGATCCCAAATACCAGATTAGCATTTAACCACAATTCCACCGAAAATCATCTTCACTCTGTTCTCTCTGCCTAGCAGCGATTTACTGACTCGTGTTTATGTCCAACTCCCTCTCTTTCTCTCTCTGTTGCTCCATCATCTCAACTAGGTCCTTTGCTACTGAACAAGATCGAGGTAGCGTTGTCTAACGAGAACCTGTCTGTGGAGGTGGTGTCTCACTGTCTACTGTGTCTGAAGGAGGAATGGATGAAGTAAGGGCAACCGTTTCTCCTGGCAACCGTTTCCCCTGACGACTGCTGTGGCAGGATTGTTGAGGCTAGACCCAGGGTGATCGGTCAATGCAGCAATCAAATGCACGATGTTTAATATGAAAGACAAGTTCATTGGCTATGTCACTGTCTGTCTATCAGATCCTCGTTGTATCACTGTGTACAGTACATAACAGCTTACTGTGTTTATAAAGCTTCACAGAAGTTCAGTTAGCCTGGTTCTTTATTACTGCTGGAAGGGTCTTTTGAGGTTTCCATTCTCTCTGTTTATTTGCTATCTTTCCAAACACCACCATCTCGTGGCTTACTCTCCATTTCTGACCTCTCCTTTTCCTTAAATTGTGTACTCTTCTTTTGCTTAAGTCTGTCTCCAGTTATGTAATACTTTCACTTTCTCTCCTTACCTTCTCCCTGTCCTCCCTTCTCCAGTAAGGTGAAGGTGCTGTTCAAGTTCTCCAAAGTGGATGGGCGAGGCAGGGAGGACACTCAGAAGGTGCTAGCCCTACTCGGGGCTACTGGTCCTGGGGAGGACGACAACGTGAGGCTCCTCAAGTTCTGGATGACGGGCCTCAGCAAGACCTATAAGAGCCATCTGATGACAGCTGTCCGAGGAGGGGAGAGGAGCCTGAGCCAGTGATGGGGGGGGGGGGGGGGGGACCTGGAGCCAGTGAGAGGGGGGGGGGGGGGGGGGGGGGGGAGAGGTCAGGTTGAAAATCTCCCGGGAACACCCAAGGACAGGAAAGGACCTAAAGAGGGAAGGAAAAGTGGGGGCAGGGAAAGTGAAAAACTGCACTAATAAATGTTACTGTGTCACAGACAGGGAAAGGGAAAGTATGCAAGTGAGCTAAATAGTATGTTCATGATGCATACATAACACTGAGGCCACTTTCATAACATTGATCCTTTTGAGTTTTGTAATAACATTCTGTTTTAACAATTCAAAATAGGAAAATTATAGAAACTTGTCCACTCTTAAGTTATAAATAAAGTGTCCATAGTTAACTTACACATTGTACAGCTATGAAAAAATAAAAGAAACTGTGAAATTGGTGTGCTGTTATTTAATCACTGTGATTGTCTCGCTGTTACGGAGAACTGGAAGGAAAGGGGAAAGAAAGAATGGAGGCAAAACAGTTTTTAAAACTATTTTGGCTCACATGCTTATTGTATTTTTACAGTGAGTGGCGAATGGCCAATAAACCTCAAGTTGTGTAAGACAACACTGGTAGGTCTGGTGTCCCACGTCATAAAACACAGTCGCGTAACGAGCTTATACTCCAGCGTTGTTGAACCACATCAGCAGGGATTCGCTACCTAACAAGCCAGACGCACATTAGTCAACTAAACAGCGGGATCGTGTTTATTCAGTTATTTGAGCCTTTGCAGAGGAGTCTGCAGACCTATCAAATCCACTGGCATGCGGCTTTGTCTAAGTTGCTTTTATGATTTATTATCCTAACTGTATTGTGTAGAATGATTGTGCAAATATGAGTTAAAGCTTGTAGCAAATATCATGCTTTATTGGCATCTTTCTTTAAAGCAGGCACCATTCTGTGTGTGTATCATCATGGGTTCAAAGTTATCTGTTCACAGACACCTTCTGTTTAATCTGCAGCATGGATTTGTGGCCTTGTGTAGCCTATAAAACATTGAAGACTAACCAATGAAAGGTTATAGTACATCATAATCTTTTACATATTGCATTGTTATTAAGGAATTCACATTGTAAAGTGGTGACCTGCCTCTGTCCCATGTGAAGTGGACACTTCACACTTCACCATCAGAGACTTACAAGTGGCTGAGTTGGTGATGATACCACAGGGGAGTTGAAGAATGCTGTGCTGCTGCTGGGGGTGTGGGGGCGTGTTGGGGGGAGTGGGGGGGCGTGTTGGGGGGGGTCGGCCTTACCACTCCCCTTCTGGAACTTCCACTCATTGCTTCATTATCTTCAGAAAAAAAACGGTTCCTTTATCAGTTTAAAAGCTTAAAATCTGACCGTTTCTATTTGATCCATAACATCAAATTTACAGTCTCTTGACCATCTCACACTATGACTTGCAAGTTATTTCACCGCTGTGTTGCAAATGACCTTTACTGACATAAATCTGTTTTTAGGACATTTCCTGTTTGACACTGAGCATTAGTCACAGATATCAAAAGGAGTGGTGAAGCATGGAGACAGGCACCCAGTAACACACAGTCACACACACACTCGGTCCCTGTCAGTCTCATGCTCAGGCACACACATCCACCGAAGTGGGGAGGGGGCGGGGAGGGGGTGGTTGAAATGGAAAACATACGGTCCGACTGCATGACTAAGCCTGCTGAGGGCTCGTTTGGAGCGGAGGGGGGAATGAGAGAGAGAGAGAAAGAGAGAGAGCCAAAGGGGGCTGGTGGGGGGGCTAGATTGGTCAATAGTGAGGTAGAACGTGTGGCAGTGGGAGGGGCAGAAAAGCAGTAGACTAAAGATTTGATAGCGAGCACTTTCGCTTTCAGGCTAGTCTGCGTCGCACAGACTGGCCAGAGGGCGAGAGAGCGAGACAGAGTGAGAGAACGGGAAACACATGAGCCTGTCCCTCTCTATCCATTAGGCAATTTAAAGAGAGAGAGGAGAGAGTGAGGGGAATTTGTTGGGGACTCAGATATACTGGGTCATCTGGTAAAAAGACAATAACAAGGAGGGAATAGGCTGCAGCTTGCACCGGTTTATTTCCCAGAAGTGGGAAAATCCAAAGTGAGAGAAGAGAATTATGTGAGAGGGAAAGTGGGGGAGTAGTGGAAAGTACCACACAGACAAAAGGAGGAATTCCAAAAGAGAATCAGCAAGGCTCTACTGACAGAAGAAAAGGAACTGCTGTGCTCACAGTGTCACAGACCTTGAGAGGACCACAAGAGAACTCAGCTCTCTGAGAGACACCGCAACATCTCTCTGCAGACTTGATTGCCTTCAACTAGAGAAATGGAGAAGCGTCCTTACTTGGGAAGATAAAAGGATGAAACAACAAGGTGAGAGAAGATTATTATTTTGTATATTTGATACAAGGTATATGTTGTATTGTGTGTCAATGCAACTGTAACTCTGGGGTTTCATGAAGTAAGCTATTCTACGACTCTACTCTACTCTACAGTATAATGCAATAGGAAGAGATTCAACAACTTTTGAGAGAATTTGTAATTTAAAACACGTGTTTGGTGTGGGTAACAGATTTGTCAGCATATTGCGTGGGACTCTTCTGCTTATAGTGGTTGTGCATGTCAATTTAGTTGTCTCAAGTCACAATAAAACTAATATAAACCTAAGATGCTCTTAAAATTCAGAGTGAACGTGTTGAACTACATGTACTAACCACAAAGTTTCCGTCCATTAACCTCCACCTCTCTCTCTCTCTCTCTCTCTCTCTCTCCCCCATCAGTTCTACTTATATATATATTAATCGTCCAATGTGGTGGATGCAATGTCTCTCTGAAGGCAGGTGTCGAGAACCTCAAAGGAACAATCGACTCTAACCACGCTGGGTTTGTAAGTTGAGTTTTTCTCCTCCCTTGGCTATTTACTGTGACTGTTTCCCTGTGTCCACCCTGTATCAACCCCTTCAGGTACATGTGGGTTTAAAGAGAAATTATGATAATGTTGTTGGGGCGCAGCATTAGAGAGCATCCAGCCTGTCTTTTGTTGTTTTTCATATTGTTTAGTTAACCGTAGAAGTGGGCCGAGGGGTCAGGGGTCAATTTGGAGCATTAGCACTGGTAGTGATTTATTTGTATTCAACCTCCTGCTGCCCCTCTACCTTCTGTTTGTCAGAGATAAGTAAGGGTAAGAGATTAAAAACATACAAAGGATAATCAAAATAAGAGTGTGCCTTTGATAAAGTCAAACAAAATGATAAAGTCATTATAAATGCTTGTACATTGTGAATTTCCGGTGGCTGTATTCTAATCCTGCTGACTTTCTCACCCAGCGGGAAGTGTTTCCCACAGATTACCAAACTGCACACCACTACGATGACAGGCTGCTGTGTCCTGAGCTGGTGAGGCTTCCTGGATCACTGACGCTCTCATTCTGTCCAGTGTGGCTGTCCACTTTAATCATGCTTGTGTTCTTTTTCTTGTTCTGCATCTTGTTCTTCTGTCCCTCTAGTGTTGTGTGTCCCGCTCTGCAGCTGTGCTTTCAGATTCCTGGGAACAGTTACTGAAAAGACTATGGCCTGAGAACTATAAGTTCAAACTGATTCAGGAAGTGATAGAGGCCTTGGATAAAATTGCAGAGAAGGTAGGTTATTTACTGTACAGGGGATTTAAAAGTTTAAGAAGTTACACCACGTAAGAAGAAGAAATATTTTAATCCTGCTTGAATGTTGTTTGTTGATTAAAAATGTCTTCAAATACACTCATTATTTGTGCTGAGTGGGCTGTGCAAATGTTTCGTAAAGGAACATATTTGCAAGGAAACACTCAACTGTAAATCTTGTAAACCACTGACAGACAAATTTACATCTTCAATTCATCGTGGACATTTATGTAAAAATTCTCCTTCTCCCTTCACTTGTCTCCCTTTTTTCACAGAAATTCCAGGAAGAGCCTGATGTCTCAATCTTACCCCTGCGCTCCTCCTCTCCAGAGGACCTCCGGAACTACACATCCGTCCTGTTCTCCATGTACCTGCAGATGGAGCTCCACTGCTCGTCCTCCGAGAGCCTGTGTTCCTTCCCCACCGAGACCCCTCCTCAGGCAGAGGAACCGCAGAAGACCCCCTGGAAGCAGAAGGTCCTGACCACTCGGGATGTCCGACAGGAAATGGAAGGGCAGAGAGAGCACATGTTTGATGATTCATCACCTCCAACCAACGAGGGCCAAACAAGCGCCCAGTTTCCCGATTCAAGGACTCTGTTGCTTTGGGGACTCGTGTACTGTGCTAATGTGCTTCTACTGGGTTAGCTGTCTAATGTCTGATATTTCCACAATTATGCACACCACATGCCAAAATAATCAATGCTTGCGCAATGTGTTTTGGGACATAATTTGAGAATCTCTCATTCTGTTTGTTAAGATGGCATGCCAGGAAGCTGATTATGAAGTAACAGATTGCTGTTGAACTAAGCTGAAAATATCATCTTATGCTTACTATAACGTAGTCCTAGCAGCAAACAAAACAGATATAGGCCTACTGTTTAAACAGTCACTAACTCCTGCTAACACTGCTTACCATTAGCAAGTGATATAGTGTGTCATTGAGTTATAGCTCCACCTTACACATCATCAGATGTTTACAGTTTGTTGAATGGAAGGTAATATAGGGTTGTCTGAAGTGAATGAAGTTGTACATAGATCATGTAAATAAATTATTGAATTAATCTTGTGGAAGATGTAGTCATCCTCATGAGCAGACCTTCAATTTGCTTACTTTGTGACATTTGTTTAACGAATGCAATGTAGTTAATTTAGCTGCTGCCAAGTCTATGATTCTTCTTATGACATAGTCTACGTTTTGTATTTGAGTGTACCGAAAAGTGTGCCGCTCTAAAAGCTAGTCACAGATCCGTCGATAAACGACGGTAAACTGCAGCTGCAGAAGGAAACAATTGAAGACATTATATTCTACACATGCCACGGCTTGTTACAAAAGCAACACACCCAAAACGGCGATACAGCCTAAACATTTCTTTCACGATGGAATTTTCACAACGTAGATTAGATCATGTCTTAACTGCAGCCTACATGCTACTGGTACAACCTGTAACACATCCAATGTTTAAACATGTTGCGAAGTCTGTGTTTTGTGTGTGAAAAATAGGATTTCCGCTGCCTAGTTCTAATTCAGATGGCGAGACAGAATTTGGATTACTGGCAGTGTTGCTTGTAACTAACTGCCAAAGGAGGTCAGTTGAATTCTCGTAAGTGGGTGTGTTGTGCAGCGCGCGAGGGATAGAGGTTAAGGAATGGGGATGGGGCTCGATGCCAACGGGGTTGGACTTTAAACCACGTGGACAGACCGGAAGTAACCAAAATTGTACGTCGACAAGATGTCTGCGCCTGAGGAAGACACGTTTCCGAACGAAGATGGAGACATGGAAGAGATGGAAGCGGGTGGCAGCGACGACGACGGAATGGGAGATGAGGGGAAGCCAGGGGAGGATGAGGGCAAGGTGTATGTTCCCGGTGTAGAGCCACTACAACCGGGAGAAGAGCTTGAGATGGACCGGTCGGCATACCGCATGTACCACGAGTGTCAAACAGGTTAATCTAAAATTTGCTTGCGCTATACGGACTTTGTATTCGTTTACCTATTTATATTAGCAAGTCAGTATTTGAGTAATAATGAAATATGTTGTCCACCTTGAATTGCTTTATGTTAATTTGCAATAATGACAATTAGAAACGTGGTTTGGAACTTTATTTTCCTGAAGCAACAGACAACGACACCTAGGGACGGGTAGTAAAAACGATTTCATCCAAAAGTTTACTCTGCCATTTCATAATTATTATTTTTCTCTGTGCCAGGTGCTCCTTGCCTGAGTTTCGATATTTTGAGAGACGGTAATGGAGATAGCCGAGAGCAGTATCCGATGTCCATGTTGCTTTGTGCTGGCACACAGGCAGACTCTGCTCTTAGCAACAGGTAAATGGTAACAAGTTGGTTCAGTGCATGCACACCAGACCCTTCTAATGAGGGGGCCACACTCACAAGTCATGGCCCCCTTCACACACTGCTGATTGATGTGCGTTCCCATCCCCCCCCCCCATCCCCCCCCCCCCCATATACTCACAGACTTCTAGTTATTCGCATGCACAACCTTCATGGCACAGAGAAAGAGAAGGAAGGGGAGGAGAGCAGCGATGGAGAGAGCGAAGACGAGGAAGACGAGGACAAGAAGCCGCAGATGGAGCTGGCCATGATGCCTCACTACGGAGGGATCAACAGAGTCAGAGTAAGTTCCCTGTCGCAGTCAGCGACTCCTCCCCAACTAGGGGGTCCGATGGCTGAGTGGTTAGGGAATCGATGGCTGAGTGGTTAGGGAATCGGGCTGGTAATCAGAAGGTTGCCAGTTCGATTCCCGGCCGTGCCAAATGACGTTGTGTCCTCGGGCAAGGCACTTCACCCTACTTGCCTTGGGGGGAATGTCCCTGTACTTACTGTAAGTCGCTCTGGATAAGAGCGTCTGCTTAATGTATAAATGTAAATGTACTATTACAGCTCTTTGCCTACCATTAGTATCCTTGAGTGGAGACTATCGTGGAGCCCCACAGCGTCCGTGTGTTGAGCACTAGCGCCCCCTGACTGTGTCCAGTAAATATGTCTGATGTTCTTCCGTGTCGTTTCTCCTGACCTGCAGGTGACCCTGCGTGGGGAGCAGGCATTGGCCGCAGTCTGGTCCGAGAAGGCCCAGGTGGAGATCTTTGATCTTCGATCTCAAGTGGATGCCGTGCACAGTTCTGCTGCCATGTCGGCCTTCATTAAACAGCAGAAGGAGGCCACGCCCCTCTTCAGTTTCTCCGGTCACATGACGGAAGGCTTTGCGATTGATTGGTCGCCCAAAGTGCCGGGTGAGTTGGACCGTTCCCAAACTGTAACGTTTGCCAGATGTCTGCATGCTAATAAAATGACTTTAAAATGGCAGTATAATTTTAGAGACAACTCTTTATGTAGACCTTGTTTCGTGTGTGCGTTGTCCATAATCCCAAATAAATAGTTTAACCAGTCTTTATTAAAATACCTTAGCAATAGACCAGGCTCCCTCATATATTTTTTTTTTGGACTGCATTTAGTTTGCAGTTTTATTGTAGTTAACAAAGCGTACAGTTAATAATAGTTAGTTTGTTCCTAAAGGTCGCCTTGTTAGTGGAGATTGCAAGAAGAACATCCACGTGTGGGAGCCCAGAGAAGGAGGGACCTCCTGGCAGATTGACCAGCGGCCGTTCAGCTCCCACAGCAAATCTGTGGAAGACCTCCAGTGGTCCCCTACTGAACCCACGGTTAGTTCAAGGTTTTTATTTTCAGATGCACAGAACAACACAAAGTCAAATTGGGCACTGAAATCCTAAGGACAAGACAACGCAAAGCAACCTGTCGTAACAAAACATAAGTACTCAGAACATAAATTACACCTATGATAAGCACAAATATAATTAACCCCCTAAATATACAAAATAATGTACAATACAGTATACTAAACCTCTAATACACATACACTATACTAGGTTAGATTCAATTCGACTTTATTGTCACTGTATACAAGGTATTACAGTGGAGATTGCAGTATGCACAGCACAGTATGCACAACACAGTATGCACAGCACAGTATGCACAGTACAGTATGCACAGTACAGTATGCACGGCACAGTATTCACAGCACAGTATGCACAGCACAGTATGCACAACACAGTATGCACAGCACAGTATGCACAGTACAGTATGTACAGCACAGTATGCACAGCACAGTATGTACAGCACAGCACAGTATGTACAGCACAGCACAGTATGCACAGCACAGTATGTACAGCACAGTATGTACAGCACAGTATGTACAGCACAGTATGCACAGTATATACAGCACAGTATGTACAGCACAGTATGCACAGCACAGTATGCACAGCACAGTATGTACAGCACAGTATGTACAGCACAGCACAGTATATACAGCACAGTATATACAGCACAGTATGCACAGCACAGTATGCACAGCACAGTATGCACAGCACAGTATATACAGCACAGTATGTACAGCACAGTATGTACAGCACAGTATGTACAGCACAGCACAGTATGCACAGCACAGTATGTACAGCACAGTATGTACAGCACAGTATGCACAGCACAGTATGTACAGCACAGTATGCACAGCACAGTATGCACAGCACACTATGCACAGCACAGTATATACAGCACAGTATGCACAGCACAGTATGCACAGCACAGTATGCACAGCACACTATGCACAGCACAGTATATACAGCACAGTATGCACAGCACAGTATGCACAGCACAGTATGTACAGCACAGTATGCACAGCACAGTATGCACAGCACACTATGCACAGCACAGTATATACAGCACAGTATGCACAGCACAGTATGCACAGCACAGTATGCACAGCACAGTATGCACAGCACAGTATGTACAGCACAGTATGTCTGGTTCAGCCCAGGTTGGGAGGGTCAGGGAGGGTTTCTCCCACAGTCACAGTGAGACAGAACACAACAGGAATAACAATTAAAACAGGATCTTCTCATAGGAGTGATGAGCTAGACTAACCCTAACCTGTTATTGATATTCTTCTCCCACCCGCCAGGTTTTTGCTTCCTGCTCAGTGGACCAGTCTATCCGCGTCTGGGACATCCGTGCCCCGCCCAACTCCATGCTCTCAGCCAATGAGGCTCACTCCTCAGACGTCAACGTCATCAGCTGGAACCGGAGCGAACCATTCCTCCTGTCCGGGGGGGACGACGGTCTACTCAAAGTTTGGGACCTCAGGCAGTTCCAGGTAAGAACTGTGAAGAGTCCATGTTGGAAAACATGATGGATCTGTCAGTTCACACATACTTGTCTTGGCCTGACTGTTTGTAAAAACATGTCAAGATGGTGTAAGATCAAAGACAACAATAAAGAAACTCCCACAAATATTTGGGGTTCTGAAAACAATCTTGCATGGCAACGGGCGTGTGTATTATCAACAGCCTGCTGTGTAGCATCGATGTGCTCGTCATACTGGTGATTGTGCCAGTCCTAACATGTTGATCTTTTTCTGCAGTCTGGGCGTCCGGTGGCCAACTTCAAGCAGCACATGGCGCCGGTGACGTCCGTGGAGTGGAACCCTGTGGACTCGAGCGTGTTCGCCGCCTCAGGGGCAGACGACGTCGTCAGCCAATGGGATCTGTCCGTGGAGTCATGTGACGTGGGAGCGAGGGCAGACGGGGTGAAGGATTTGCCCCCCCAGCTGCTGTTCTTGCACCAGGGACAGACTGAGATCAAGGAGATCCACTGGCATCCACAGTTACCTGGAGTGATGATCTCCACTGCCCTGTCCGGCTTCAATGTGTTCAGGACGATATCTGTGTAGAAGTGTGTGTGTGTGTATGTGTGTTTGGTGTTGACCTGTGTGTGCTAGTGTAGTAACTACTACAATCCCTTAATTTCTTTTGACATGCATTTACTATGTAATGTGCATGCGCAACATTTATCTTGCAGTTTGTATTGTGCAGATATTGGAATAGAAAACCCTCTTCTCACCTTGCCAAGTATTTGCAAGTTACTCCAAACAACCAACCCTCGGACTGGTCTACAGAAAATACTTCAGACTTGACAAATGAAATATGTCTATAGGATAATGTTTATTTAAGTAGCCAGCATATTAAAGGGAATCAATCTGAGATTAAAAACATTTTTGTTTATCTTTATAGAAAAATCCCCTTTCCAGCATTGTTAAATATAATTGGTCCAAAACTATTAACTCATACTGAACATGCATGCTTGGATTTTAAGAACGTAAGCATTCAACATAAGCACAGCATCAAAGATTGTCAGTGGTCATTACAGTCAATAGTCGTTTACCCCAAAAGAAATAAGAGTGTTGCCATTTCTGCCCAACAAGGCTAAATCATACATTTTAAGTTGTGATACAATTTAAATCCAAACAACTGGCAAGAGAAATACATTTAAAATGTAAGCTGTTCACAGTACAATATTGGAATGATATAGAATATGAGGACATCATTGGTTTCAAAACACTAAGACTGGACACATACTCAGTGGCATCCAATAACAATGGATGTTAAGAAAGCTCTTTGGGAATCCAGAATTTGAGAACTTCTGGCAAACAAATTGATCTGTGGAGGAAATGTTCAAAACATTTTCTTTAAATGCATAATAAGATATAAAAATAAGCTAAGGAAATGGCTATAGTAAGTACAGGGATATGAACAGGCTCAACTCCCTTTAAGGCACCATGATAAAAACGTATTTATAATATGCACTGTTGTAAAAAATAGGTTTACCTGGCAAAAGTAAAGTTCATTTAAAACATTGTCGAGTTCACTCGAATCTGTCCAAAACTACAAGCTGAGCAACAATTCTGTGAAGTGATTCATAGAGCTGAAAGCACAACATAGTTATGTTAAAAACAGAGCACCAACACTCCAGTTTTTATTCTGTTAAACTCGTTCATTCCTTTGGTTGAAAAAATCCCTTTATT
This sequence comes from Hypomesus transpacificus, assembly GCF_021917145.1. NCBI lineage: Eukaryota > Metazoa > Chordata > Actinopteri > Osmeriformes > Osmeridae > Hypomesus > Hypomesus transpacificus. The sequence continues at coordinate 12,507,358 of NC_061061.1, forward strand.
GTGATGATTAAAGTATGCTGCTCATGGTGGGCAGTGAAAAATAACCTGTTTTATCAAAAGACCATATGAGCTCCTATAGGCCAATTTCATCATCAAACTCATCTTCAAACGTGTAGCCTTTTCCACTGTCTCCCCCTTCGTCGTCCTCCTCTTCCTCGTCAGAATCAGTCTCTGAGTGGCCGTTTTCAGCCCTCCTTCTGTCCAATGGCGTGACACCCTCATACTCTGAACCGTTTGAAGAGGCGGGACTAGGTGGCAGATCCAATATGTGATTGGTGGCCTCTGCTTCTGCTGCACTGAAGATTTCACTGCCTCTTTCATGCTCACCAACCGTTGGACTGACACACTCCGGAATCTCGTTCTGTTGAAACTCAAACCCCTGGCCCTCCTCCTCCGATGCCTGGCGAATGATTTCCTCTCGCTTATCGCTGAATCGCACTTTCGGCTTCAGCCCTTTGGACTTAATCCCGTTCCCCTCCATGATCCGAACTTCTCCCCTGTCGCGCGCCGCGTCGCTACCCCACACCGCCAGCTTGTCATTTAACTCGTTGTTCACGCTGACCGACCCCTGCTCCATGTTCAGCTGCTCCACTTTCACAGCGGCAGCACTTCTGTTGACAGGGAACACCTCCTCGTCGTTGGTAGATGCCGTCCACCCAGAGTCCAGGCCCAGCCCGTCCATCACCCCTAGAACATCTCCCATGATGGACGGGCCTAGGTCCAGGTCCAGGTCGAAGGAAGACACTGACTCTGAGTGCTGGAGCTCCCTATTCCACGTGCCGTCCATGGCATCCAAGGTGCCACCGTCGTGGTTGGGAGGCCCCTCGGGGTCGCTGGCCGGCGGGGCGGCCGACGTGTCGGAGCTGGCTGAGCTGGGCCCATGTGTCGACAGGAAGGAGGTGTCACCGAACGCGTCGCCCCCCCTCCCTATGTGCATGGTGTGTCTGAAGTCGCCGAGCGGGGCTGAGATCATGGTGGGGTCCAGACGAGGACCCCGGGGAGTCTTGTGCAGAGGCATGATGTCTGAGGGATGAAAGAGGACTGAGGATTAGGGAACTGACTCCACAAATTGTTGATGTCAAAGAGAAAGGCACAGGAGGCAGGAATATTGAGGGAGATGTGATGAGAAGAGAAGTACCAACTTCATACACACAGACGCCCTCAAATACAAAACTGACATGTTATGGATAAAAGCATTCAACTTACAGTCGCAAGTTGAGACAGAGACTATAGCGTCATAGTGTCTATAGCCCAAAGCTTTTGCACATCTGGAGTAATGTCATAGATCACAGGAGCAAAACACACTGACTAATGCCATGACTAGTAACCCCAAAACACAGCATAAACCTTGGGTGCCGGGTTTGTTTTCAACACATGTTCAATTTGGAATATGGAGACACGTTATGATGATGATGGAACTTATAATGTGAATAGTGATCGTCAATCCCAGAGGCGTGTCACCAAGGAGTTGGAGTCGACCCAGAGATGGCCAGTCTAGCCTGATGTTAACTGCCTTTTAGTGCCCTGCCATAACAGGCTGAAATGAAAAAAATCCCCATGTTGTGCAAGAGTGTGAGAAAACCCAACTAGTCGTTTGGCACTGATACTGCTGCCAAGACCATGCTGAGACTTGTAAGTAAAACATATGCATGCAACGCAAGCACATAGTTTTCTCTAGATTCCTTTCCCTGAGGGCCCAAGACTTATGAGACAGAGAAACAATTATTCTCACATTACTGAGTGTAGTAGGACCTGTCTAAATTCATTTATAGCTAAATCAATATTAAACTTGGATGATCAATAAAAGCATGGCCTTAAACTTGTAGGCCTGAACATGAATTGTTCTTTCAAGCTGAAGGGTTGTTTCAAATTTGCCAACCAACAAATGTCCCAAATGGAAAGAATGTACAATATTTGTTCCAGGTGTTGAGTTTGTTGATACTTTGAAAACTTTGTAATTGACACACTTGAAACAAACTGCAGGCGAATGAAAGCAAATGTTACTATTTGAGATTTCTTAACATAGCTTATGACCGTTTCCATTAACGTTTCTTGGTAATAGGGTTTGGGCAACGTTACTTAGCTACCGCTTGCTTTCCAATACACAACGAAATTACTACTAATGTGTTCTATACGAATTTGAACTTCAGATCGATTTCCCAGCAGTAAAGAGATGGAAGGCGAATAAGTGCCATGGGGAAAAGGTGGGAATTGCAAAACTTTCGCTTCACTGATCAAGTTACTCCGGGAATATTAAAGCATAAAAAGTATCAATAACTTACTTGGAAGTTTATACGCTCGTGTTTGGCTTCCTTCCTTCTTGCTATTCTTCTTTACATCTGGATTTTCCTTTTTTATTATTTATCCAAATGTTCACTCCTCGCTCTTTCTCAACGTCCGTCGTTGCAATGTCTCTTTCTATTTTTTCATTTTTTCCCGAAGGGAAGGGCAAGGAAGTGACGCGAAAAAAATACTAGGGAGTGCGCGTTCTACAGGAGAGATTACTTTAGAGTGGGGCGATGCGTTTCAAAACTGCGATGATATTTGAATAATATAGATTAACAATTAAAGCATAGGCCTACTTTACATCATATCAAAGTTACAACCTATTTGATCTCTCCCCCCTCCACTTACTCTGCCCACCACTACTACAGCGTTAGTGTCGTATAGCTTATTACAATTTTGTAAGAGATATGGCCTATTTTTAAGTCAGAAACTCCAGCTCATTTTAACACAACTTTCACTGACAGCTAGGCTACAGTGATTTATAGGACACTGAATATCCCTTATCCCCACAGTCCGTACCTGGTGTAAATTGTGTTACAGTAATAAGCACCATTTCATAGATACAAATTCCAAGATTAATCCAAGTTCATTTATTACATTTTTTTCAATGATTAAAATGCACATCGGGAAAATACTCTATTTTTGAACATCACATTGGCTATACAAACTCCCAACTAATTAGGGTGTGACAACAAATTGCATATACTTTTTAAGGAATTCTGCCAGTCAAGTTCCCTCATAGGCTAACTGTAGCCTACCACGGAGCACAACCAAAAACGTTGGGTCTTAAATGTGTCACTGCAGGGAGGTCTAACTGACACAGAGCTTCTCATTCATTAAGTAGGCCTAGCCCAAGTTAGTAAGCCTCTTCAAGGCGTTTTTTAGGAAATCCTGGATCTGGGCCATCAAAATAGAGGAAGGAACGCCGTTACTGCTGGAACCCCCCTCTATCTTCCTTCCTCAGGGTGAGAGAAAGAATCAAAGATTACCTCACCTATAGGCTACTTCAGAGAATCACACAATAGTGTGTATGACTGGAAATGAGTCATTGTTGGCTGGACCTCCTCACACCATTTCTACATAGCTTTGGGATGACGCAACCAGATGTTGTGCATGTGAACAAAATGGTCTCGTGGCGCTCGGCAATTAAAAGTCCAAATAGAGGAACGGCGATCAAACAAAAAAAGCAACAACTTGATCACCAATTAAGTCTACAAAATGTGGCACTGTGTCAACTGAATAAGTTGTTCAAACCGTTTGTTGAATTAATATATTTGGGAAAATATTATTTGGAACTGAATAATCTATCTGATTATCATATTTTGAAGACAAATAATAATTGACAGAAACTACAAAGCTAGACCTATTAAAAAAAAAACTAAATACTTGGCAATAATTGCTCTTTTCAAATGAGATGACACATAAAACAGTGCTGCTTACAAAGCCATCTATACCGGGCCAGCAAATACTAGAACAGATCTATTGAATAGAGATCTTTAGAATAGGGATCAAATAGTTGGCTGGAGGACAGCAGCTGCAAACAGGACAGGGATGAGCAGGCTGTGAAAATAGCTGAATGTACCTTTAAAACGGAACCGAAAAATTCAACACTGTCGTTCAACTGCCATTTTGTTTCACAGTTCAACACGGACGTCCTGGAATAGCAGGTCAAGTTGACAAGCTAAGACGATCAATTTTAATCTATCATAGCAGGCTAGGTTAGTTTGTAAAGTACATGTTAAATATCGTAAGTATACAACACAAAACTGAAGATTGTTAGAAATTGGTCTACAGATTGGAGAGTTTTAAGTTTGACAGTGGAGTTGGTCTTGTTTACCTTCCAACTACTGTCGATTAGCTGCACCGCATTTTGCTGGCTAGCAGAAAGCTAGCTAGCTAGGTTTCTTAAATGGCGGCGAATAGTACCACAACCCAATCTGCTCCGGCTGCGACTTGGTAAGAAACAATCTCAAACCCTTTGCGTGCTAGCAAGCTTACAGTCACATATCACTAAAGTGAACATGTGTAAGACGGGCACCGATTTATGTATTTTCATTAACTGTAAGGACGTTAGACTAGCTAGCTACAGTAGGTTGTTGTGACCAAAGAGCTTCGTTTGCGACGAGGAGGTACAGTACTGTAGTTAGCTCTAGCTAGAGCTAGCTACAGTACTGCTAGCCACTTACGAGCTGTAGCTACATAAATCAATTTAAGTGTGATTCACGTCTAAGATGTCAGCTGAATTTATTAACGTTGGTATGGGAACGATTCTGAAATTGACATCATAAGCTAAATACAAGCCTTTAGTCTTACATTTCCCTGTCTGCTAACTTTGACTCAACGGTTTACTAGTAGCCTACCTAGCTAGTCAAGCCAATCCGTTTGACCCATCCTGCCCTACCCATTTCCCCCTCCCAGGTCGTATGCAACAAGTTCAGAAGGTCAGATCCACGAGAACCCGGAGTGGGAGAAGGCAAGACAGGCACTGGCCTCCATTACCAAAACCCAGAGCGCGACCAAGGCTGCCCAGGCCAGCAGGGCCACGGCACAGGTGCGTAAAGCAACCTGTAATAGGCCGTTGTACTGTGTCAGACTTATGTCGAACGCGGGCGCTACATAATATGTTCGCCAACGTTTTAACGAAATCATTGCTTCACGCCATGACAACGTAAATACCGGTGGTCACCCACGTCAGTCTGAACAGAATTATGAAATATGTAGAGGGTCTATTGGCACGGTGTATTTGTTTCTAATTGTATGTATTGTTTTGGTAAAGGTTGGCCAGTTCCAACCCGCGGTAGCAGATTCTACTGCCCACCAGCAGCAACAACAGCAGCAGTACTACAATCAGTGGTACCAACAAAACCAGCCGCAGCAATATGCTGGATACCCTTACCCATACAACTATTACTACCCCATGACCACGGTAAATACTCATTATCATTTCAGAGGATAAATGAAGGCTGTAAAATGTTTTGAAAGATGTTTATGGCTTGCAGTTGGTGTACTGACCTAGGGATTAGGAAGGTTAAAAACCTCACCAGTCCTGCATGACGTTGGGTTTAAAGGAGTAATGTTTGTGTGTACTTCTGACCTGTAGTATGGTGGGGGCTATCCTCAGGGCCAGTATGGGGGCCCGCCAGGAGCCTACTCAGGACCCACCACACCAAACGGACAGGTATGGTACACGACTAACTGCTGAAATCTTAATAATATAAAATTATAATTTAGTTGTACTTAAGTATACAAAAGAAATTGCATCCTCACATTTGAACCTAAATCTAAGAACTGTTGTCTCTGCTTGGATATGCTTCTGTGCTCCGGTTCAGAAGTAGACTTTTTAATCTTGTTTTGTACATCTACACAGAAACATGGTGGGATATTTATTTCCTCTACTTTGTTTATTTCAAACTTTAACTCCTTCTCAGCCTCCATCCATGCCCTTGATGGACGACCAGTCTTCAAACTACCCACCCCAGCCCCAAGCCCCTCCTCCCACTGCCCCACAACCTCCCCCCCGGAGCCCAACCAGCTCTGAGCAGCCCCCTCCCCCTCCTCCCCCCTCCTTACCCCCCTCTCCAAACTCCCAGTACCCCCCTCCCCCTTCACAGAACCCTTACAACGGCAACAGCCCCATGCCCTATCCGCCAAGCGACCAGATGCGAGGCTACAAGCCCAACCCTGGTCAAGGCAGGCCAGGCTACGGGCAGAACTACCAGGCTCAGAGCTCCTACCAGGCCTCCCAGAGTAACGTGCAGCAGCAGGGCCAGTATGGACCAGGCGTCGGGAGAGGAGAGGCCAAGAATAATAATAATCAGAACCAAAAACAAGGAGGACAGCAGCAGTGGCATCGCATGAAGCGTAAGTGTGTGTGCGCAGTGTTTCCCCCCAGGATTTAATGAGACTGGTGGGTAGACCTCAGGCCCTGTAGACCAGCGGTCTCTAATCCTGGTCCTGGAAGGCTACTGCCACGGTGTAGGTCATTCATGAGGAAGTAGTGGTGTGTTTTAGTTTGAGGAAGAGCTGACGTTTTGTATGTTTCTCCTGTGGCCTTTCTGTGACCGTATGAAATGTGAGATGGAGGATGTGTGTTGCACCGTTTTATTGGTAGTGTTTACTCTGCCCTAGGCATCCTGTCACAGTCATGAGTTGATATGCTGGCACCAATGTAGACAGTGAAAGTTCCAGAGACGTGAAAGACATTAAGATTAAATAGTACACGTTTTTAAAATCCATGACTAAAGACAAAGGATTGAAAACATTTCAACAAAATACGGGCAGGCGACTGGAATTCAGCTAGTTTCAAATTCTGTTCTGCATCTTTGACGTTGTCTTTCCCCAGAATCACCTGGAGCAGGAACCATGAAGTTCAACATTCCCAAGAGGCCTTATGTCATGACCAATCCCAGCTTCCCTCTCAGTGAGCAGGCCACTGGATTGCCTCCCACATCGGCCTCACCTGGAGCCGCTGCCGCTGCACCCGGGGGTGCTCAGACACGGTAAGAAGTCCTCAGGGCCCTTTGACCCCCTGCCCTTTGACCCCCTGCACTGCATGTTTTAGATGTTTCCCTGCTCCAACACACCTGGTTCGTTCAAATGATTGGGTCCCGATGAAGCCTAGCAGAAGCCTGATAACAACCTATACATTTGAATCGGGTGTGTTGGAGCAGGGAAATGTGCAAAACATGCAGGGCATGTTGATAGGTATTTGACTCAACCAAAATGGTCATCAATCCTGTTCCTCTTTTATTACATCTGATGACCTCTGCTGTCCCCCCCGTCCCCCCCAGGCCCCAGGACTGGCCCCAGGCCATGAAGGAGTACGTGCAGCGCTGCTTCACAGCCTGCGAAACGGAGGACGACAAGGACCGCACGGAGAAGATGCTGAAGGAGGTGCTGCAGGACCGGCTGCTGGACGGCTCGGCCTACACCATCGACTGGACGCACGAGCCGCTGCCCGAGTGAGTGAGTGGGTGGCTTCCCTGCTGCTCCGCCGCCACGCCAACGCTCAACAACGCCACGTTCAGCAGATAAAACGCCTTATGTTTGCCTCGCCATCCGTCGGATAACTCTCGTCAACAAGGGCGAGAGGGTTATCCGATGGATGACGATACGAATGGAAGTCGTTGATCTGTGTTGAGTTTAAAGGCATCTCTGTGTGGAAGCTCATGTTGTGGTGTCCGTCTTGGCAGACTGAAGGCCAAGCCGTCCCGGTGGGAGGCCCTGCCGGTCCAGAGGACCCTGGAGAGCGCAGTGAGCCGCGGGGGGGGCGTCGGGGCGGCCTCCCGGGGCCGTGGAGCAGGAGCCAGGCTGGGCCACTACAGAAACGTCTTCTCCCAGAGGAGCCCCTCCTCCCGCTCGTCCTCCCGCTCGTCCTCGCGCTCGCCCTCCCCCTCCCACAGCCGACACCGCGACCGCAGCGGCCAAAGGCACCGACGCAGGTGAGACCGGATCAGCCTCTCAGTCCCTCTGTTCTCTCTGACAGGGAGACTCCGGAGAGACTCCAGGCATGTGTGTGTGTGTGTCGTGTGTAACCGGCCGTCTCTCTGTCCTCCCAGTGACTCTGGCTCTCAGTCAGACAGCAGCATGTCCTGTGACCTTCGACCCCAGCTGTCCCGTCGCCAGCAGAAAGCCGGGCGTGGCCGGGGTGGAGACCGAGACCGGGGGCGGGGCCGGGGTGGCGGAGAGAGGGGGCGAGGACGAGGTGGCCGAGGCAACAGGGGACGAAGGTCGGAACAGTGTTTCAGTCTGCTTAACTGTCTGTAAAAAACGTTGAATGCTACCATATCGTAGATATGTTTCCGGATGCTTCCCCGCTCCAACGCAGTTGAGTCAAGTACACAAACTGATTATAGCTCCTCCTCCTCAGGAACATGGAGGAGTCCAACTCTGGCCCGGGCAAGAAGAGGAAAGGAGGTAACGCAGGCCTGGACTTCCACGACCCCAACCGTGAGGCTAAGAAGCAGAGCCGGGCGGCTCGCTTCCACAAGCAGCTGCGCTCCGAGCCCCTGGTCCTCTCCATCAACTCCCTGGAGGTCCCCAACGGCACCCAGGAGGCCCTCAGCTGGGAGGACTGCCCCATCGTGGGCACCTGCCAGGAGATCACCAAGAACTACCTGAGGCTCACCTGTGCCCCAGACCCCTCCACAGTGCGCCCCGTGTCTGTGAGTGGTGCCCGACTCAGAGCTGATCTCAGGGAGGGTCCCTGGAGATGTTTCAACATCCTAACTTGTCAGTGTCGTGTCCCCAGGTTCTCAGGAAGTCCATTCTGGTGGTGAAGGCCCACTGGAAGAACCACCAGGACTACCCCTACGCTTGTGAACAGATGAAGTCCATACGACAGGACCTGACGGTGGGCACCCCCCCCCCTCACACCTGTCCTCCCTTCACCCTCACACCTGTCCTCCCCTCACCCTCACGCCTGTCCTCACCTCACACCTGTCCTCCCCTCACCCTCACACCTGTCCTCCCCTCACCCTCACACCTGTCCTCCCCTCACCCTCACGCCTGTCCTCACCTCACACCTGTCCTCCCCTCACCCTCACACCTGTCCTCCCCTCACCTTCACGCCTGTCCTCCCCTCACCTTCACACCTGTCCTCCCCTCACCCTCACGCCTGTCCTCCCCTCACCCTCAAGCCTGTCCTCTCCTCACCTTCACGCCTGTCCTCCCCTCACCTTCACACCTGTCCTCCCCTCACCTTCACGCCTGTCCTCCCCTCACCTTCACGCCTGTCCTCCCCTCACCTTCACACCTGTCCTCCCCTCACCCTCACACCTGTCCTCCCCTCACCCTCACGCTTGTCCTACCCTCACACCTGTCCTCCCCTCACCCTCACGCTTGTCCTCCCCCTCACGCCTGTCCTCCCCTCCCCCTCACGCCTGTCCTCCCCTCACCCTCACACCTGTCCTCCCCCTCACACCTGTCCTCTTAGCCCCGCCTGTAAGGGCATGTCTCGGGTTGCTCATATCTCTCTCTCCCTGTCCACAGGTTCAAGGAGTTCGTACGGAGTTCACGGTGGAGGTATACGAGTGTCACGCGCGCATTGCCCTCGAGAAGGTAACGCCTTGTGTCCTCGTTCAGGCTGATCTGTTTCAAATGAAGTTTGCAAATGGTTTTATCGTGCGCGGTAACATATCTGACGTGTCTCTACAATGGTGTGTGTTTCAGGGTGACCATGAGGAGTTCAACCAGTGCCAGACCCAGCTGAAGGCCTTGTACAAGGACAACCCGTCAGATAACATCGGAGAGTTCACCGCTTACAGACTGCTCTACTACATCTTCACCAAGAACTCCGGAGGTAGGTCTTCCCCCCCGGCTGCTTTCCTCCAAGAGGGATGTGGGTACTCGGGTCTCCATGGTTACTCCTGTTCCCAGCTGTTTCAGCGAGCGCTGCTTCTCTTCCCTCTCCGTCAGACCTGACCACTGAGCTGGTGTACCTGACCCCGGCGCTGCGAGGGGACAGCTGTGTCTCCCACGCCCTGGCCCTCCGTGCCGCCTGGGCGCTGGGCAACTACCATCGCTTCTTCCTGTTGTACCGGCGGGCGCCGCGCATGGCCTCCTACCTAATCGACAAGTTTGTCGAGAGGGAACGAAAGATCGCACTTAAGGCCATGCTTAAAACGTAAGCCACGCAATCACAGTGGGCCATGGAAGGTGGGATTCTGGGATAGAATAAAGACAGAAAGGCTTCAGTGTTTCTGTTGGTGGTGACCCTGAGTTGTGCTTCCCTCCTCTGTGTCCGCAGATTTAGACCCGACCTGCCGGTGGAGTATGTGCAGTCCAGTCTGGGCTTCCTATGTTTAGACTCGTGCTTGGCCTTTCTGACAGGGTTGGGGGTCAGCACCTTCCCCTCTGACCCCAACAAGATAGACTGCAAAGCCAGCTCCGCCTGCTTGGCAGCCTCCTGAGGGGGAGGGGAGGGCTGGGGAGGGGGGGAGGCATGGGGGGAGGGGGGGGGGGTGAGCACAGTAAAGGGAACCCCTTAGTACTCCTGTCACCTCTGACCCCCCCAGGTAGTTAAGACAGAGACCAGCGGTTAGGTTAAGTCGTACATCGGGAGCAACAGACACACTACAGCCACAAACGCATCACAGTGACTGATATGGACTTTATTAGAGGAGTGAGAGAGATGAACACTGACCAGTAGCTTAGCCGCACACACACAGCTCAAGATATCGAATCAAGCCGCTAAGACTCACTTTAATGAATGAACAGGATAGATTGAGATGGTTAGCGACTCCCGTCTGTAGTGAAAACAGATCAGGAAAGACAGCCCTTGGTCTCCCAGCCAGAACCAGCTGCCCTCGCTCGTTTGAAGCTAACAGTGTTCTGTTATGTTTTTTCCTTCCCACAAGTCAACAGCTCCACAGTCTGAAGACTTCCGAGTCTTGCCAGTCAAGAGAGAAACAAGAAGACCGATAGATGAAGCTGCTGTGGTGTCATCACTCAAGCCAAGCCAAGCCAGAGGGGCTACTGGCCAGGCCAGAGGGGCTACTAGCCAAGCCAGAGGGGCTACTAGCCAAGCCAGAGGGGCTACTAGCCAAGCCAGAGGGGCTACTAGCCAAGCCCCTCAGAGACTTTGCTTTGCCTTCTGCACAGAGGAAAAACCCCAGTGATCCAGTGTCAGATCCTAGAGAAGACGAGATGGTGGTTTGTATGTCCGGTCCAGTCCTGCTTCCCCCACTCCCCCCCCACTCCCTCCTTACCTAAATTGTCTGATTGGCTGTCAGGTGGGTTTCCCCTGCCTCGGCCTCCACCTGGAGAGTTACTGACTGAGAAATCTGGAGGTTCTGATTGGCTCCTGTACCGGTTAGCCCACTCCCAGTTGCCATGACAGCCACAGTCTTGCATTCCGACCCTCAAAAATGATCTTCCATCGTCTGGTGGAGCCTGGCTTGCTACCGTCGGTTGCTCCATCGCTGATCCACAGTAGATCACCCCAAGATTGGCGTCTCACCCGCTGCTAGGAATTGACTTTGTAAGTTTGATGGCGCGTGGAGCTATAGTCTTTACTGAGACGCCACCCCCACACACAACCCCCCCCCCACACATTCTTTCAGCCTGGGCCCCCCTGTGGCCCCTCTCTAAGCTGTGGCTGCAGTACGGTCTGCCTCCATCATCTCCACTCCGACGCAGCGCTCCGCATCCAGAACCCCCACCCCCCCACGCGTCCCCGTCCCCCCCAGGAAGAGGCTCCTGGGGCCCCCTCGGAGGCACAGCTCACCGGGGAGATGGTCCCACTCTGCAGGACGGAAGCCTCCAGGAAAGAATCCCACCCTCCAGAGATGTGAAATGGCAGACCCTCCACCTCCTCAACAGCAGGGTCACCGGATCAGAAAGATGTGGGCGTTCTGTCCGCCGCTGGAGCACGCTGTCCCTCCGGCAGTCAGGCTGGAGCGAAGGGTTTGTATGCTGTGCCAGGCGCACTCTGGTCCTCCCAGGCTGAGTATGTATGGCTGGTAAGAGAAAGGGACTGGAAGGTGGATGACGACAAGACCAACAGCAGATATCAGGCTCAAGTCTCCCTGGCATCATCACATTACAGTATGACTTAAAAAGTTATGTAAGGTAATAGGTGGGTTCAGTCCAGAAAGAGATCAATCTAACCTGTAGAATTTGAGCTTTTAGTATTTCAACCCTACGTTCAGTAATTGGAACACATTTCATGGCTCCATATTTGGTCAGTCATTCTGATAGTCTTCGATTTTAATATGTACCTGTGTATAGGTTTGTAACAAATATTGAAATGAAGCTAGAATGATGTCATTTTTAACATCCATTGTGCGCCATAACATAATTTTCAAAGGCATTTTAAGTAAACTACTAAATTCTTCTTTCCTGACCATTTTGCAGAAATTGATTTTTCAATAAAAAGGGAAGAGACGTAGAGTAGTGTGATTTGGCGTGTTCTAAATGTCTACCATGATTTTTGAAAAGGTCAGGTTGATGAATTGTAATTTGATGTATCTATCAAGAGCTTTCGGGTTGTGGAGTAGCTGTTCTGTACGACATGAACCAGTGGAGCATGAGCCTTGATTAACAGATCAGCAGCTGTACGTAGTCTTTGCTTCTCAGTTTCAGGAACACTCCTCTGACAGTATTACCCCAAGAGCGGGTTTTAAAAAGGTGTCTGGCAAGTTGAATGGAATAGAATGTTCAGTATAGAAAGTGATCCCAGTCTATAGAATGTGTATATAATGTACATATTGGTGTGCTTTCAGTTGGTAATGTAGTTCTGTTGGCAGTTCAGATTTCTGTTTTTCTTTTTCTGTTCACACATCAGGGTAAGTGATTTTCTTAGATACAAAGAGAGTAGGACCAGGTAGTTTCTTACATATGGGTAATATGCAATTAAAACATTTGATTTGAATTGTAAATGAATACTTATAGTAAGTATGCCTTATTGGCAAACATTTCTAGCTACCCCTTCAAGTTTCTATTATGAAATGGAGAGTTGATAATTGTGCTTTCTAGTGTAAACCAAACATATTTTTTGTTAATGTTGAAAAGCATGCAATTACTGTGGGCATTGAGGTCTTTACAGTAAATCAATGTTTTCTTTTTGCAGGATTGAAATTTTTACAATTGTTTCCAAATCTTTTTCTTGACAAATATTACCTAAACATTCACAGTTGTTTCTGTCCATATGTTTTTTTTTTATATATATATATTTACAACTTGAGTGTTAAATTACGGTTTGGGTTGTCTTTTATGCATGATTCTCGTCTTCATTAAGCTAAATCATTAACATTCAAGACGCACAGACCCAATGGCAAGCAAAAGATTTGGTTTAACGCCGCATTCACACCAGCCAAGAACTGCCAGTGTAGAGTTGAATATTTGCCATATTCTACTGTGTTCCTCCTGAGCTTGAGTGCCTGTGGCTCTATTAGCTTAACAAAAAAGTTGTACATTTTCCTAGTTGACAAGCTTTTCAAAATGATTTTGCAAACAGTGGTGTTTTTTGGCTGGGAAAGGTCTGCATTTTCATGTGTTAATCAAAGCATTACCGCCAGTTTCAGCACCACCAGGATTGTTTTTAAGTCAATAATCACATGTAAACTGAAGAATTTCATCCATCCTTCATGACTTGCAGCTGTTTGTCAAAAAAAAACATGCTCGATGCCAGTTGCCTATTCAACATTCAGTTGATTTCAAAAGTTCAACTTTCGATGTCTCAACATGTGTCCCTTTCTCCTTCTTTCAACTATCCTCCCTCTCCCTCCCTCCCTCCCTCCCTCCCTCCCCCCCCCCCCTGTTCACCTCCAGCCACGCCTTGTGTTTCCTCCTGCAGTACTGCATATCAGGAGCTCACGGAGGGGATGGCCCGGGAGCCGCAGCAGTCTCCTCCAGACGCCAGCTGGAGAGGGAGCTGTGAGAAAGGCAAGACATGATACTGCCTTCTCAAGCCATGCTGCTCAAATGATCCCAAATAATTGCCTGGTGCCTGATGTAAATGGGAGTCTAAGTTGATGCTGGGAAATGATACTTCGTTTTTTTTCTTGTTTGTTTTTTTTTGGGGGGGGGGGGGGGGTGATTAATTTAAAATATGGCATGCGGTTTGTCTGTTCTCTTTTCAACCCAAGTTTAAAAATCCAGATATAACTAGACCATTCATTTCTTTATGTTGCTGTTTCTAATGAGGCGTTCTGTATGTTTAGAAACATTTGAGACTCCACCCATCAGGGCTAGTATGTTCTTTATCTTTGGCCACAGCAAACCTCACGGTTCAAAGTTCATTTATTTCAGTGTAACTTCTGCCCCGTCTGTGTCCTATCTTCATTTGGCATCTTGGCTTCCAGTAATTGTCAGCTGTCTTATTGCCTGGGAACACATACTGGATCACACCACTCTGCTCCTGTTTCAACAGTGTGTGTTTGGAGTATGGGTAACCAGGCAATGAGGCGCTACATATTTAGCTAATGTTTTAGGACATATAGCGTTTCATCCTCAATTACAACTCTTGACAAAGTTAAGATTTGATACTGTAAGTGTAATGTTAAATGGCTGGAATAAGTGTATTTAGAATGGTATGTAAGACTCCCCTTCTAACGTATTGATTGTCAAGGCCATATTTAGAAGACTGCTGGACTTTTTGTTTCGATGTCTTGTCTACTCCCAGTTAATCATCAACCTCTTCCACAGTGATTGAACTTCTGTTCTGATGTCACATTTAACACGGCTAACCTCCCATGTTTCAAAAATGTAAAATTCCATTACATTTATTTTTGCATAGTTAGATATATACCTATTCCTGATGACTAACGCTTCTCTTTAAATGTGAATCTCATTCTGTTCATTGTTTCCTCTTATGACTGATGTTTACTGCTCCCACAAGCCTACCTGTCAAGTCCCTGTCAAATCCCAGTGTATATATAGTAACTCCTGCTTTCATCATTGCTCTCTTCAACTGCACTGGATCAACTCCCTATTTTCCCCTCCCTCCATCAACCCTAACACCTGACGCTTCAACTTTTTTTTATTTTACGTTTGTCTTTTGGATGTGTTCATCTCCCACTTCTCATTCCCTTCCGCTTGTTCCCTGCACGCTCACCCTCCCTCCTCTCCTGTCAGTGTGTGTCCTCTATCCTCTCTCCCTCTTCGTTAGTCCTTATGTTGACTTTGTTAGTGATGTTTTGCAGAGTGCAGCTAGCCATTCTCTAGTAAGTATCGCTTCTGCACTGCTTTGGTGCTGTTTCAGCTGACTAACTGAAACTGCGGGGTGTTCACAACTCAGTCCCCGTTGCTTCTCCTCTCCCATCAGCTTCAGCGTTCAATGGATTTTAATTGATATAAAATACTGCCATTTTGTAAATAATGTGATGTAAATGTTTTTTCCTCTCTTTGAAGAACTTAATAAAATTCAAATATAAGGGTGCTTTAGTCTCTGTCTCATATTTGATGGTGATTTAGCTGTGTTGATTTTTGGAAACTTTTGGTTCGGGTCCATCTCATCTTTCAGACTTAATGACGTTGTCTTCTCATGACAGGATAGAAAAATGTATGGAATACAGACTAATATTGTAAGAACAATTGGGGAGAGCTGGGATAGTTAAAGGTGGTGTGGTCAGTGTGACTGGATGGAAGAAGTATTTGTCACTAATGGAACTGGACTTCAGTAGTTTATCAGTAGGGTAATGTCACTACAAGATCCATCAAAATGACCAAACAGACCATATTAGAGAAAGGCATTTATTGCAAAATTGTTTTAATGAACTGTAGAGACAGCAATGGAGAGCCAGCAATGACACTGAACGATAACGACAGAAATGGTGTATCACTTTTGCATTACTTGGCACTAAAATGAATCAGAAATGTGAAAACCTAAGAGGACAATGAGGGAATAAAGTTAAAAGAAGGTAGCTAACATACTCAAAGCCAAAGAACAAAGTTGAGAAAGCGATTTAAGTTAAAAGACTGAAGCTGAGCTTTTATATAGTAAGTAAAATGCAGTCAACAAAGTAGTAATGAAAAGACAGTGGCATGCTCTACAACTACAAAGGAATATTAAAGATTAAACACTGAAAAGGGAGTTTGTTATCACAGAAATAAAAGTTGTTAAGGAAAGAATGAGTCAAAGTAGGAAAAAAAGAGACGATGGACCTGTCGTCAGGGAAAATTATTTGAGATTGAAGCAAAGAAGAAAAGGAAAGTTACATTACACACAGGAAATCAGAGTAGGAGTACACCATTAAGAAATGAGAAAGTTCACAGAAGGACTAATCTAATGAAAACTAAAGATGGACACTTCGTTTGATCAAGAAAGAAAAGATCAACAAGATCAAACAAGATCAAACAAACACATTTGCCAAGCGGTAAGAAGATTAAGAAACTAAATTAAAGCAGAAAAAGTTCCTTTCAAGGAATGACAGTCATACTTAGAAAGTACACAACAGGGCCTTGCTGTGGACATGAAGATAAACCCTAAATAGATAACTACACACAAAATAGAAGAGGCAAAAAGTAGAAATGAAAGTTAGAGATGTTTTTAATTCTGTTCTTATTAAGGAGGTTAGTAAAAAGGAGAGCAAAACACAAAGAAATAGATAAATGCAACGGTACATTTTTGATAAAGCCAGTAGGAAAAAAGCGTTTGACACACAAGTTAAGGTTTACAGATTCAGGACACCGGACAGACCTCTAAATAAAGGCAAATCACTCATTGGTTGGCATCTAATTGCATGCTATTTGATGTATTTCATGCACAAATGAATGAAAATCAAGACGAGGTAGAAGAGAAAGGATGTAGCTGCAGTGGTCCTCTGAAAGGCATGTAGGCCCAATTCCCAAACATGGATTTAGTCTTAAATGAAGAGAAATATTAAATGAAAATCTCCATTGAAAATGTTTTTAGGCAAGGACTATAGCTTAATCCATGTCTGGGAAACTGTGCCATAGTGTCTAATGTCTGTTCATTTGACAGAACATGCCGTTATTGTGAATTATTCTGGTTTCAGTCATAAAGAAAGAAATGTGAGAACAGACACGTGTAGAACACACAGATAGTAAGTCAATAAGGAGAGGAGAGAGAAGAAAAAAGGTTTTATTGAAAGTTAAACAGCAAACACAGTAGAATTGAGAGTACAGAGATAGAAATGAAGGACAGATGAAAAGATAAACTAATAATATTTAAAGAAATTCTAATGCAGTAGACCATGCCTTCTCAAACAGAGCAGAACAAGGCAGGTGACAAACAAGACATCAGAGAAAGTAGATATGTAGGAAAGTGGATTATTTCGGATTAGACAGTGGGGTATGTGACAAAGATGGCTGGTAGAAGTAAATAAGCACTTGGTGCAACAACAACAACAAAAACCTCATAGGAAGCGAAGCTGAATAAAAAGAGATTGCCCCAATGTGCAGCCTACTTCTTGGCCATCAATTTCAACACATTATCACTGCCTAATCTTAAATCATCTCAATATACAGAAAATACATGTTAGAGAAAGCACCATAGTGGCAACAGGCTCATCAGGCAGTTGATGGAGGATAGACAGGAAGTGACTCAACATTGAGTTTACAGAAAAGATTAAAAAAAGATTTTGTGAAAGATTTAGCAACAGGTATGCTTGTGAATACGTAGGTGAATATTCAGCTGTTTTAGTGTCAGAGGTAGATTGTTAGGAAAGCAAATCAAATTCAAACTACACCAAAGTTCTCATTCTAAAATGTCTAAAAGCTTTGACGAGGATTATTGGGTCAGTTAACTCAGTGTCAATGCTGTGTCTCATCAGTTGTGCTCGGTTATTTCAAAATTATGACACAACCCCACAGCCTGTCTTTCACAAACACACAAAACCACACACCCACATACACACACTTGTGCTACATTTATGACAAAACCAGTGTCATCAAAAATAAGTATTTTAACTCTGTATAAAATGTTGCTATACAATCTGGTTCTTGAAAAATAACTAGAATTCTCCCATTGACAAAAACGTGTATCATTACCAACCTTGTTGAACTTATGTTATCAAGTCATCAAGTAACAGACTTGTCAAGGGAGCATTGTTTAAAGAATGGGGGGGGGGGGGGGGCAGAATCTAAATACCCTTCAACCCTGGCCACATTTCTGTGGCACAACCAATGCAAATTCAATATAAGTTTCTGATTAAATAACTATATACTGTATATCCTTTAAATTGTATGTATTTTCTTATAGAATAAATAGTAAAAGGGTCCATCAGTATTTACAAAGTTCATTTTTTCTCAGGGGAAAAGATGTGGACAGGAATTTTCCAGCATATCATGATGTCATATCCTGTCGGTTCTATTGTCATCGCCTGCTTCTTCTATTACAAGAGAGGCTCTGTGTCAGAGTGATCAGCCGGTTCCAGGGAAGGGGGTGCAGTTTTAGAGAGACACCTTTTCTCCAACTAGTTGGCTCAGTAAGGGGTAAAGCGGTTGTATCCTCCTCTGTACAAACTGGCCTGAAAGTGAACAGATCAGCCAACATGAGACGGGACAGCTTCTTAGTCTTTCTTAGTGTTAGTCCTCATTTGAAGAAATGAGGACTAACACTTGATTCTCCTGATGACTGCCGATAAATACCAAGATTGTATATTTCGGAGTTGAAGGGGTCTTTAACAAATCTCACCATCGTGCCAACTCCATATGTAGTTGTGGGTCCCACTGAGTGGTGGTAGGGATCTGTGGTAGTGGCGTACACTCTGCCATATCTGAGGCACGGGACGCAAAACAGGCAAACATTGGGTTACGGTTAGACCCCCTTTTTTACTGTACTGCTTTGAAACTTTGGGCTTTTTACTGTAGGCTTACTGTAGCACTTTGATTGCAAGAAAGGCGCATTACAGTTCATGTTTCCTGTTCTGTAAGTGTTTCCTGTTCTTACCCGTCACTGTAGGTCGCCGTGGCTCCAGATGCCGCCTGTGCCACTCTGTACGCTGCAGGATAACCCCCCTAACACGTCCCAACAAACTGTCATCAGTGACGCGCTCAGATCATCAACATGAGATACGACTGACTAGAAAATACTGCCATGGGCAGAACACGCTTGCAACTTACATAGACTTCAGCTCCGTAGAGTCCATCTTGGTATACCACTCTGAAACAGACAAATGGAACGCACTCACGCGATTGTCCAGGTGAAGCCACAGTTTCACAGTCTAGATGGGTGAATATCTTACCCAGGGTAGCCAGGAACGGCGGTGGGCGTGGCTGCTGCTGCAGAGCGAATTGTATTGTAGACAGCTCGGCCCCGCCCACGCAGGGCAGAGCCGCGATAGGCCAGTGTGGGCGTTGCCATTGGGTACGGGAAGCTAGCCACTGGGAGAGGAAGGGAGGGGAACAGTTTGTTGTAGAAAACAGTAGTGATCACAAACAGGTTGCCGTTTAGGCGAAGCATAACAAAGATCTTACTGAGACAATTAGAATAAAATCAGAAGACTTGCCAGTGTAAAGTTCAGGCGCATACATCCCTGCCATTACAGGGTTAATCTTCCATCCAGGGGCTTCAGGAACGCAGAGCGAAGGAGAAAACAGGCAGAGAAAACAGAGAAGTTCAAACCATCAGCCACTACAGCAATCTGCAACCTCCCCCAAATGTTCAAAATTGTCCCCCAAAGTATTTTGACGTGTCTTACCTGGAACCTCACCGTTTACAATGGGTGTTTGGGGTTTCTTGGTGACAACTCTGGCTGTAGCATTATTTACCTGAACAGAGAACACAGAATGAATAATGCATGCAGCAGGTGAACACCGATTTGAGGTCCAAGCAGGAAACCCTCCCTCACCTCGATCTTCCTCCCCTCTACAATTGTTCCGTTGAGTTTTTCCCGAGCTCGATCCGCCTCCATCGCACTCTCAAAGGTGACAAACCCAAAGCCCTATAGGATTGAAAAGGTCACAACTGTCACGTATCTACCGTCAGAAAAGGATCAGGGTGCATTTTGACATATATTTCTGACCTGGGTGATCACTCACC
This sequence comes from Hypomesus transpacificus, assembly GCF_021917145.1. Lineage (NCBI taxonomy): Eukaryota > Metazoa > Chordata > Actinopteri > Osmeriformes > Osmeridae > Hypomesus > Hypomesus transpacificus. The sequence goes on from NC_061061.1 coordinate 12,527,090, forward strand.
TTTGAACCTCTCTCATTGAAGATGATCTCCACATCCAGAATCTTGCCGAATTGCTGAAAATTGCCATATTTACATAATGAGTTACGTAGCGTAAACCCAGAAACCAGATGGATCATAATGATCCAACCCGTGTTTCAAGGGAAAAGGTTCAGTAAGTGTTTCTCTCACCCCGAACATCTGGCGAAGGTCTGGGTCTCTGAAGCGGAAGGGGATATTGGACACGTGCAGCCGCTTGGGCTGGGCCTTTCCAGAGCCTTCTTCATCACTGCCACTCCCCGCTCCGCCTCCAGATGACACAGCCACAGTCAGAGACTGGGGGTCAGAGGTCACTTGAGCTAGAGAGTCGTCCTGATGACGGGGGAAGAAGGGAGGGGTCGAGGCACAGACCGAAAGAGAGGGGGACAGAGAGAAGAGAATGGGACAGTTGTGAAGGAGGAGGAAGAGGAGGAAGAAGAGGAGGAGATCAGGAGGGGAGCATCAGAAAGGGGAGGAAAATGAGAGTCAAAATGAGAGGGGAATGGAGATGAGAATGAGAAAGAATGGGGAAGAGAGAGAGAGAAACAGAGAAAATGAGATGGGATCAGATGTGAAAGGATAGATGGAGAGGAAAAAGGAGGAAAATCACAAAGTAAACCGTAAGAACATAATACCCTGTTCCAGACTTGCATTTGACCACATCTAAATGGACAATTACAATTTAGTCTTGGAGAATTACAAGAGACTGGCACTTTGATTACAATTCCTATTCAAAATCTCTCAAAACAATGTACATGTTCATGGAAAAACTCAACTAAAAACTAAATTGGCATCAGATTGCATTAGACAAAACACGTAGATCGTTTTCATGGAATCAAGTGATCACATTCAAGTTCAAATGAGCATTCAGCACCCAGTGATCCCTCTCAGGCAACAGTGAGGAGGCGTGAATAAGACTCTTTTAGTGAGGCACCTATAAATACATGCCCGTTAGAAAGTATATTTGCCAACAGATTTTAGACATCTGAAACTAAGTGATTAATGCAGGTTAAATTATTTTTCTTACCTCAGACGTGACACCACTTGTACTGGTGTACTTTAGAGTAAATGTATATTAGCTTCCCACATGGGAGCTTCAGACAACTGCAGCTATCTTACTGCACATACAGAGAACAGGCCTTTACATCTACACAAAGCCTAAGTCGCTCTGGTAATCTTTATTAAAATATAATAATAATTAAAATAACCTATAATTTTTCTACCATACTACAGTGTAATTGAAATGCCCCCATGCAAATCCATATACAGTATAGTATTGTGCGACCAAACCAAAACATATCCCAAAATGCATCACGATGCCAGTGTGTATTGGTCAACCTAACTTCTGCAAAGCCACAAAAGGTTACATATTTAAAAAAAGGTATTAAATATTCAAGAACAAAAGAAAGAAGTAAAAAAATTAAAGTGAGATTGAGCAGTTTGGAAAGAAAGAGCAATGTGACAGGGAAAACAAATAGCAAAGTGAAAAATGAGCAAAAGAAGGAAAAGTATCTTGAAACTACAAAAATATGTTAATGCAATTCAAAATACAGATCCCCGTATGCAGAGTTGAAAACACAGGTGTAAGCAATACAATAGTGAGAGGCTTAGAGAGAAAGTGCAAAACGTCATCAGAGCAGCACAAAACGAAAAGTAAAAAAAGAAATTCTAAGTAGGAAGTGAAAAAGACTTGCATAAATAGCTTAAGTGGGTTGGTAGGAGTGGGGAGGCGTTGGGAGGGGGGGGGGGGGCAGAAGTAAAACTATAACATTCTAAAGGTCAGTCTGGGGTCAAGGTGCTGCTTGTTTTCTGCCAAAGGTTAAGGGGTCATTATTCAAGATTCCGAGGGGGCGTGTATTAATAAGTGGGGTAGATACAGAAGGGTGCTAGAGACGCGTTCACGCCAGGGAGCTCCCCGCAGACGCACACACACAGGCTGCTGCTCAGTTACGGTACACTGGCTTGCCATGGCTACCAGTAGGTTCACACAAGTACACCCTGTCACACCACACAGACACAGGCTATGGTTGGGTGGGGCAAGGAGGGGTGGAAGAAAAGGAGTTGGGTTGGGTGGTGGTATCATGTCACGATGCAAAATGTGGGTTTTTTTTTTAAACCTGGGAGATATTTCGGAGGGGGGGGGCACATCCCGTCAGCCTTGACCCCTGACCCCCCCTCCACGGCGACGTCACCGGAGGGACCGAGTAAGTCTGAGGCTCTAGTGATGGGATATATAAACACCAAGGGCCGTAAAACACCAGTTGTGAGAGAGGAAGAAAAGTGCTGTGTCAAGGACATGTCCAGTAGTGTCAAATCACAGCAGGGTTTCTACTAGTGCATTCACTAGCGACACTGTGGTAACAGCTAGCGACACTGTGGTAACAGCTAGCGACACTGTGGTAACAGCTAGCGACACTGTGGTAACAGCTAGCGACACTGTGCTAACAGCTAGCGACACTGTGCTAACAGCTAGCGACACTGTGGTAACAGCTAGCGACACTGTGCTAACAGCAAGCGACACTGTGCTAACAGCTAGCGACACTGTGGTAACAGCTAAAGTATTACCGTGTACTGGACACACACTAAACACAATCTAAATCACATTTATTGTCTTTATAGAAAATAACCAGTGCTCTCCAACTCTCTGACAATTAAAGGATTGTGATTGAATGAAAAAATTATAAAAAAATATAATATCATATTTCACTATTACTATGGCTGTCATCCTATATACACTGAATTTAAATACATGCATTACTTGTTAATTTGCTCACTTTGCAATTTTACATTTGGTCAAATCACAAAAACTTCTTCCTACATCATAATAGATTGAAAACGTAATCAATTATGTCAAAATATAGAGCATATTAAAGAATCACCTGTCAAATGAGACAGAGACCTGAGAGAGAGAGAGAGAGAGAGAGAGAGAGAGAGAGAGAGAGAGAGAGAGAGAGAGAGAGAGAGAGAGAGAGAGAGAGAGAGAGAGAGAGAGAGAGAGAGAGAGAGACAGAGAGAGAGAGACAGAGAGAGAGAGAGAGAGAGACAGAGAGAGAGAGAGAGAGAGACGAGAGAGAGAGAGAGAGAGAGAGAGAGAGAGACAGAGAGAGAGAGAGAGAGAGAGAGAGAGAGAGAGAGAGACAGAGAGAGAGAGAGAGAGATCCCTTGCCAGCTGCCTACAGTATCTGATCTCTACTTGGTGTCAAACAGATTTCCCTACATGGGCCCCGCAGTGATGTGGGGATCTAAATATAGAGACAGCTCAGGACTCCATGTTTCTGTCCAACACAGTACACAGGGTACCATGACATTCATCAGTAAATAGTTTATTTCCTGTCTTTAACAATGGATCTAGCTTCAGTTCATTGATATAAAGTCTGTATGGTTTAATGTGGAGAGTTTTACTTATTTTTGGTGTTCAATCATGTTTAATCTACATGTCCATTCATTGTGTATTTATTGTAGAATTCCAGAAAATTCTATATTACCACGCCAACATCTTTGCAACCAATCAAAAAATTCTTACCGCGCTATTGGCTGCCAGTGTCTCCGCCCCCTCATGCTGTGGGCCCTGATAGACTCTGAGCTGGTGATGTTCTTGGTACTCTGCTCCTGGGTGGGCGCCACCAAAGTCCAAAGGAGGGAGTCTGCCTGTGGGTGTGGGAGGAGCTTGTCCTGGAGGTGGGTAAGAGGGAGGCGGGGCATAGACCTGGGGCAGGGAGGGGTCACCACTACCCAGACCAGCCTCCTGGGCTGGTCCGCCCTGCGATGAGGAAGAGAGGAAGGCATCACTTAGTCAGGAGGAAGCCTACGCTGACATCATCACGCTGTCATACATGCTGTCATACATGCTCCGTCTTAAACATGTTACCTGCCCACATGATGAAATCCAATCTGATACCTGTAATAGCAATCTGATATTTGACCATCGCTTACAACGTACCACCTGACAGCTTCTGAATCAAATTACTACTTCCACTACAATTACCTTAAAACGATTTAAGGAAAGATTTTTTTGTATTCATAATCCGATAACCTAATAAAATGTAGACTTATTCTATTCTACAGAAAACAGAGAGGAGGGGGAGAGCACTGATTATCATTGCATGCAAACATTGTCCATCCCATAACATGGTTGCTAAGGAATATCTCACACAAAGCATGTTCTTGGCTTATAATTTACTATTCAAAAATCTTATTGAATGTGGCCTACAGCCATTTTCAAATATCTTATTTGGCACGTATGAGAAAAGACATCCAAAAAGGTTACACAAAAATGATGTTTCAAATTCATGTCAACACTGCTCCAAAACTGTTCTGAGACTCTACAAAACTTCACCTCATTTAAAACAAACTGCTTTTTCAACTGAAATCAATCGTTTTCAATTTACCACCCGAAAACACAAACGAAAGCACAAACAGGAAAAGCTGAATTGACCAGATCATAGAAGAGTGGACACATCAGAATGAACTAGTTGTCTTACCCCCTTGCCAAATTCCTCGTTCTCTGATGCATTGTTCAACAACTGCAGCATGTTTTAATGCCAGCCATCTGCCCGCCCACCATACCATAAGTTATACTCATCCACCAATCAAATCAAAGGAGTGCTTAAGCGAGGGGGTCTGAAGTGTTGTATGCCAGCTGTGGTCATCTGTACCTGTCAATCACCTTATAACCCACCCTGCAAACATACACACACTCCCACGCACACCTATCAAGAGCTATTCCAATGGGAAGGTAGGCTATTGATGATTAAAAACACTTAATTAACAACTTTATATTGTCAGTCTAATACAAGTAACCTTTGAAAAATCCCTCTGACATGATATCTACGAATCGTCCTTTGTGCTAAACATGTGAAGCATGATGTTTCCAGTTGTCTTTCAACAAACGCTTTGTTGTTTGACAATTGTTAAGCTGTCAGTACTCAAGGATACGCTGTACAGTACTGTAACACGAGCTAACTAATTAACTATTCCACATTTCCTTTATGTCTCTCCATCAGCTGTTTGACTCATATCGGTTCAAAGGAGTAAAGATAAATGAATGAACAGGTTCTGAGGAGAGGTATTTCAGTCTGATTAGAATCCAAAATCTAAACTGCTGAAAGCCGGATTGTCTACGTAAATGACGCCACGAGTTGACGGATATTGTATACCTCCTCATGCCAAAGTTAGCTATATGCTTGACTCGTTGGCCCCCATTTGGCCTAATTTCATGGCGATGTGAGAAATAAAATGTTCAGTGACAAAGCGGAACCTGTTCCCTAGTTCGTGAACTATGTTCTGTATGCAGTCGCTAGTTTCTATGAGCAACAACAATAGTGCAATGCCCTTTGCGTCCACTGCGTTGGCAGTGAATACTAGGCCTACAGTGCCCATGGGACGAATGCTAGAACAGTGCCCGAACACATGGGCCTAACTATATTTATTTGTTGCAAACCACTTCACACAACTTCATAGGAAACACTATGTCCCTGTTCCTGATATAAACGCCTGGCTAATTTCCACTTAATACGTTGCCATGTTCTCAAGATAACACAGACACAAATCCCTGAATTCATAGTTTGGTGTTGAACACAAACAATAGAACACAAGACAGCATAATCTGTAGAACACAACAGCATCCATAGCACAAATGGTTTGTTTGCGTGATCAGAATAGATTATCTCTTCCAGGGTTGGCACACACACTAAATGCCACATCTTCTTTTAGCTTCCACAAGGCTTCCCTGACTATCATGTTGTGGCACACAGAGTAACTGGAACATGGCACAGAACATGTCAACACTGACTCGCTTGCATGTATTGTGCCCTCACTCCACCACCCAACAAGCAATGACGACCTTCCCAAAGTCATTCCATACAAGGAGGGGGTTTCAAGAGAGGTGATAATGGAATCTATTTGATACTTCCCCCCCTCCACCTCCCTCTCTCCATCTCCTTCACAGTCTTGTGAATGACCTATAGTGTCCCTGTGTCAGCAAACAAATGTACAGTATCTCTCCACGTGTCTCCTTCTAGCAGTCTTTTTTTTGATCGCCATTTGTTCGCCTGTGTTCTCCCCCCCCCCCCCCCCCCTTCAGCTGTCAGCCCTCAGGGTCAAAGGTCAACGACTCTGAGCCAGGTTCTGGCTGGGACAGCTGCCCGTGGATTTACACCCCAGTGACAGGAACCACAGATGTGGTCTTTCAGTGTGTCAGCGACTGCAGTGAACACAAACTATTGGACACACACACGGACCCCCCCCCAAACACACACACACTTAAAAATACAGAATGTGTCCCTGATGTTATCTCTATCACACACCAAACTATTGGTTTCTTTATCTGCAGAAGATAGCTAAGCAGTCTCTTGCTATTTGGAGCACAGCTAAATATACAGTGTGACACACTAGAGTCAAGGTAGATAGATTCCAGACACATTGCATCTGTAGTGCTATTCCCTAATGGTTTGTCTGAGGGTCCTGTTGTGTACACACACTCACACACTATCTGTTGGCATAAATAACACCGGGAGACCGGACTGAAGACACTTCTGGTGTGTCCTTGCAATAAAACGAATTGGATCTCCCATCTTCTTGCAGCCCTAACACTATCAAGTTTGCAATTGTACAAGGTCAGGCCTAGTAACTTATTTTATCTGGTTTGTATCTAACAGGCCTTTTTGGAATTACACAATATATTATGTTGCCTTACTATTCTGTGCGACATTTCAGTCCACATAAGTCATAGTACACTCATTTAAGGATTGTTTGTCATTATTAGTATTTAGGGTAATTAACAGTCTATGACTCTATGAGCCTATGGGCTCATTGAGACAGAAATACAAAAGAAAGGGTCTTTTTTTTTTCAATGGACAGACTTCAAGTTGTAAGGAAAGTGACAGGTGAAAAGCAGGAGGTGCAGAGTGAGAAGGCAGTTTACCTGAACTAAGCTGGGGTAGCCCTGTGGGTATACAGGCAGTCCATAAGGCTGAAGAATCACAGTAGGAGAGGAGAGCATAGCGCATAGCCCGGAAATGAGAAGAGAGGGAGAAATGGGGAGATGGGAGGAAAAAGAGGAGTGAAGCGGGGTGAAGTATTATAAACGAGGGGGGGGGGAAAGCGAGGCAATAATGGAAAAAAAAGAGGAGAAAATAGAATCCCAGTAGAGTTTATAGAAGATCCAGATGGATGAGACAGGTGAAGAATTCTCAAGAATCAACCGCTTCTTAGTTTATAAAAAAACAAGCACAATCTTCTTGAATGAAAGGACAGTCAACCTGCCCAAGGAGGAAGACAGGATAGAGCAAGGTGACAAGAGAAAAGTAGAGAACTTGTGTCTGTCTGTCAGTTGGTCAATATGACAGACAGAAGCACATGTAAAGGGTTCTGTTTCGGCAGTTATAAATAGTCCCCCTCCCCCCCAAGCTTTTCCCTGGCCCTCTATCTCATGCATGCTGTCTACCGTTTCTTGTTTGTTTTCTATGGGATATATTCACTGCTAAAACTTCAAACTACAGTCTGGTTAATTTCATGTAGCCTAAATCTGATGTTAGTTTATTTCCTCCAGGAACATTTATTTCATACAGGAACACTTATTGAGGGACTTCTTGCACTTGTTGGTTACTTGTAACTGATTTAACTACTTGCACTCGCCGTGAATTATATCATTGTTGCTTGCTTTCCTACAGGTACACTCTTGCACTTTTGAAGTTCATGTTGTTTAATGAACTACATGCTCTTATGTTTCTTCCCATTGGCTGTTAATTGCTTTTCACAAAGTATGCATAATGTTTTGGCTGCCTGCAATGTTTTTGGGGCTATCTCGTTGTTTATGATCATTGACCCATGCACTTTTGCTCTCTCTTCGAAGTCGCTTTGGATAAAAGCGTCTGCCAAATGAATACATGTAAATGTAATATAACGTAAATCGCCCCAGCACTGTAGAGTACGAAGTTGGAACACAAAAAATACAATAAAAAAGAGATACAACAATGTGTTTTGCATTGCAGTTCTAAATCTTGAACGTGTTTTAGTACTCTGATCCCTTTCTTGAGCACAGTTGCAAACTCCGTCACGACTCGATACATTTACCACAGACCAGCAGAGGGAGATACATATTGTACGTCATTCAAGAATCGTCTCGTACACTACAACATGATGGGAAATGTAGTTCGCAGGATTTCAATAAATACTTGGGAACGCTGATTCTACTTCCTCTTTACTGCACGAGCCTGAGGAAGACAGGTAATTTAGAACCACGTCTTTACTTTATTAAAAAGGCAAAAGGATTGACTTTCGTTTCATAAAAATTGAAATATGCGGTTAACATGTGAATGTACTTTCACAAATTAGCGCAAACGTTCCTCCAATGCTAGTTCTTATATTTCACGTTTATTCGCCATGTGCTTAGCGCTAGTAGCGCATTGGGGGAATGCGGAGCAGCGGCCTGCTACAGAAGCAAGCTAGCAAACTAGCCAGCAATCTTTCTGCATGATTGTGCCATATGGATTAACCTTGGCATCGTTTTTACTAACCATTTGTATAGTAGTTGACTGTAGGATACGTGGAAAGTTGATAAGGAGATTACTAGAAATGGGGAAATCTTGCAAATAGTAGCTGGGCTAGCTAGGTTGCTAGCAAGACATCAGACATGAATTGAGTCTCTGGTTAGTGTGCATGGAAACCTATTTTTTTTTACTTCTTGGTTCTTAGGCACTTCTGATCCACCATGCCCGTTGCCAGGAGTTGGGTCTGTCGTAAGACATACGTCACCCCCCGTCGTCCTTTCGAGAAGTCTCGTCTCGACCAGGAGCTCAAGCTTATTGGTAAGAACTTTTAAGCGGTCAAGATGTAGCTATGCTTAATGTGCCTTAAATCAGTAATGATATGCGGTGGCTTTTTATTCAGTAGGTCTAACGTACATTTTGTCATTCTCACCTTTCAGGGGAGTATGGTTTGAGGAACAAGCGTGAGGTGTGGAGGGTCAAATTCACCCTGGCCAAGATCCGCAAGGCCGCCAGAGAGCTGCTCACTCTGGACGAGAAGGACCCCAAGCGTCTGTTTGAAGGTACTTGTCCTCGCGCTAGTATCATACTGTTTAACTGTTGGCCGATGATTTTAATGAATTTTCAGATTGCCTGTGGTGTCAAGAATTCCTCGTCAATGAGGCCATTTAGCATAGCCATTGTAAACGTCCTTAATCTCCCATTTTGGGCTCGTTTTGTACAACGTTTACATTTGAAGACATTTGTCTCAGGTAATGCCCTTCTGAGGCGTCTGGTGAGGATTGGCGTGCTGGATGAGGGCAAGATGAAGCTCGATTACATCCTGGGCCTGAAAGTTGAGGACTTTTTGGAGAGGAGGCTACAGACACAGGTGTTCAAGCTGGGGCTGGCCAAGAGCATCCACCATGCCCGCGTGCTGATCCGCCAGAGGCACATTCGGTATGTATCAGGGCTTCGTTACCTAGTTTACCCTGCTGGGCAGAAGGGGGTAAATGGAATAGTGTCACCATTTCCAAACCGACACTGCAGCAGACTCACGAGTTGCCGTCTCGATTCTTCCTGTTTCATCAGAGGGCCACCGAGTGTTATCGCTCCTCGCTGAGCGCGGTTTTAACATTTCATCAAGGTCAATTCGGTTTCTTACCGTATACCTTGTCAGTGAGCTCTGCCCAGAGCCAATCCTGCCAGCTGAGGGCATATTCTGCCACCGTGGTGTTGATGGCTGACAGGTACAGTATGGGGGATTGCACCTCGGGCAGGGGCGGAGCAGTGGTTATTGCTTGCCACTCCAAGGAACTTTGATTTAAAGGAATAGCAGGCTGATGATTTAACTGAATATTCAGACTTTAATGTGGTGTCAAGAATTCCTCGTCAATGAGGCCTGCAGTAAACCTGATTAACGTTTTCAATTGGAACTACAGCATCTGGTGGACTCTACCAATAAAAAAATTGGCTGGCATATAAGGGAACTGGTCGTTATAGGTCAACTAGAGCACTTAATTTATTTTTATTTTTTTCCTTCAGTGTCCGCAAGCAGGTGGTGAACATCCCCTCGTTCGTGGTCCGCCTGGACAGCCAGAAGCACATCGACTTCTCCCTTCGCTCTCCATATGGTGGTGGTCGCCCCGGCCGCGTTAAGAGAAAGAACGCCAAGAAGGGCCAAGGTGGAGCCGGAGGAGCTGATGATGAAGAGGAGGATTAAAATGGGAATGTCTTCCTGGAAGTATTGGCTTCCTGATGTTCCTGGTTTTTTCAATAAAGTTTTTGATTTCACCATCTCTTCTGATTGAATTTTATTTTATGCTTTACAAAGTGAATGACTAGTTGGGGGGGGTGGGGAGGGGAATACAAATGCATAAGTCAGGATTTAAAATGGAAGTGTTTGACTGTAGTTAAAGGGTTTCGCAAGAAGTGTGACAATTGATAAACACTGGCACTTAATGACGCAATTGAGCACTTGTGAGTCTTTGGCCACAATGTGGCTCCTTGTATCTGCTGGCTCATATCTGCTGTGATATGTAGTAACTTGTAGGCAACATGGTTATGCGGCTTATGGGCGGGGCTAATGTGGCAAGTAGGAAGTAGATTGAGCAACAATCGGTTCAACGAATGGCACAAGTTTGAAGACCGAACACAAGAACATACGCGATTTGAATGTATCAAGACAGTATTATCTGAAATCGTAAGTACGTAGACATGTTTGAGTTTATTTCACGTCCACACAGGAAAAAAAATGATCAATACTGGGGGGGAAGCTACACTGGGTAGAGCTAGTTTGCAAGGCTAGGTAACTAGCTAGCAACTACAACGTATACCACGCTCTATGAAACGAGAAGTCGTGCAGTAGCTAGTCTTTCCTGCTTAAAGCTCTAGCCTTGACTTGTATAAACGCTTCAAGTTGGTGTATTAGGTTTACTGTTGCTAAGTAACTCGTTGGAGTAGAAGTGACATTTCCCTGTCAGGCAATGTCACTTCCTACGACAAGGGTAGCTAGTGGCGTTGAATGCAGTGTCTGCATTCCAGTTGGTATCAAAACAGTAGCTATACGCTCTGGCGTCAACTTGTTCTTGCACTATTGATAGACAGACCGTCTATTTTAGTTCCTGTGCAATTTGCATGTGGTCGATGGTGACTCTGATAGTCATTTGGCTCTGAGGTGTTCTTTATGAGGTTAAATATACAGATGATGGCGAACACAACATTGAGTGACATCAGTCTGTTTTCACGCAGAGAGATGTCTCCCGATGAACTGGTTTACTTGGGAATTCTCGCTGCCTCCATCCCAATCGGATTTCTCTTCCGTTACCTAAGTAGGTTAAGTGTTCTTAAATAATGTTTCCACCGACATACACTTCCTAGTTTTTTACATAGTAAATGAATGGTTTGTGTGGAGAGTGTAATGTATAGGTTTGGTGTCCTCTTCTCCCAGGTCCTCCAGTGAAACAGAGGGCAGCGTTGCTCGTGGGACTTTCGATCACCATAGCAACATGTCAAATCCACACACTTCATTCTCTGATGACGGTGTTGGGAACATGGGTCATCATCAAAAGCAACTGGCAGTGAGTCAGCCATCCTCTATAGTTCATCACCAATACTGCCCACAGCAAAGTTTTGCATACACTCACAATCACACATTCAGCCTTCCCTTTTTACCTTGTTATTACCCTTACTGATGTAATAGGATATTCAGTCTTTGTTGTGTCTGTTAGGATGGCGCCCGCTCTGTCTCTGGGCTGGAGTTTCCTGTACCTCTTCTTCTTCCGCATGGTCACATGGTTTAACCTTCCAGCACCAACACCTTTTGCAAATGCCATCCAGCTGCTGCTCACCTTGAAGGTACAGACGACACATGGTCGCAACGTTCCGCTCACTGTTACAACTAGGTATCGGGACGGACGATATTGGCTGCCACACATTGCCAGGGCCCGTGAACACCCAACCCTGTAATCCCCCAAACCCTCTCCCCTTTGCATGTCACACAGATGGTCAGCATAGCCAATGAGGTGAAAAGTTTCCATGAGGAGAAGAAAAAGGAAGTGAGCTCGTTCTCCAAGTCCCCTGTCATTGGTGGACTATCTCAGGAGCCCTCCCTCTATGATATTGTAGCCTATAGCTACTGCTATGTGGGTATCATGACAGGTAAGGCCAAGGTCTTGGGTTTTTGTTGTTGATAGGATCCCATATTCCCCTCCTGTCCCATATTGACATACCAGATCAGGGTCCACACTGCTCTTCTTCCACATGCATGTGTAGTCTGGCGAGACTGCATGATGTCTGGGAAGCAGGATGATGTTTATGGACCTCTTCTAAAACTGGTTGTTCCCATCCTTGATTGTGATTGGCTATATCGCATTCCATGCCGTTGTAAAATCCAACATAACCTCACAGGTTGTCCTCATAACATTCTTTAACATTCCATATTACTGCGCATCGAATATTTCAAATGGAAAAAGACGGCAAAGATGTCCATCTGGCTGTTGCGTGGCAACGATTTATGTAGGAACTATACTTTTTAGTAGCGGAAGAATGACGGTTTATTATTAAACTATTTTGTTTCTAATTGTTTTTATTGATGAAACCATATCAAATATTTGTAGTAACAGTTTCGCGTCGTGCCTAACAACTCCCCTTACCTGTTCTAAAATCAGCGTAAACCACGGACTCGCGGGGCTTATTGCTTAATTTTGCAACTGATTGGGTCCTTTCTGAGCATTATGTCATGCTGTAGATGAGGAATGGGAATGAGCAGCATGAATGAGCTTGACTATCTGTGCTTGATTCAAATGTACTGTGTATGATTTGGCACCACCGATTTGCTTTTCAACCATTTTAACTCTTGTTGTCTCTTCTTTGTCTCACTTTCTGCCACTAGTTCAATATTGTGAGTGAGTCCTCATATATTTTTCACTTCCACTATAATTTTCTCTTTCCTGTAACTCTTTTTTTTATATTCTCACTCCCTTCATTTTACAACCCTCCCCAACTCCCAATCCTTGTGTCCAACCATGTTGTCCTCTAATGATCCCCAATCTGTGCTCAAATTGTGTATGTCCCCCTACCCTTGTTTTCCCACTTTCCTCTCCTTTCACGCTGCATCTTCATCCCTTTATCGTGTCCCCTCATCTCCCAAAAGGACCGTTCTTCCGCTTCCAGACCTACATGGACTGGCTGAGGCAGCCCAGGCCCTTGTCCCTGCCCGGCCAGGAGCCCTGTCTGCAGAGGCTCAAACTGGTGCCCGTGTACGCGGGTCTGTTCCTGGCTGTGAACTCTGTTTACCCCTTGTCATATGTCCGTACGGAAGAGTTCCTGGAGCACAACTATTTCTTCAGGTATTAAATCGTGATTAAAATGGCAGCAAATGTATGCATTCCAGTCAGAAAGGTTTGAAAAAGAAAATCTACAAAAAGATTTTGTAAATAAGGTTTTCAAAAGTTGAAAATATATTTGAGATTTCTTTTAATCTTTTCATCGTCCCCGGGACAACGTCAATTTGAGCCCTGGTCACAAGGGTTTTGCAGTTGAAGGCAAAATGCATTGATTCATCTTACCGCTTTGATTTCTCCTCAGGTGGCTTAAGTCCCAACTCAATTCGGAGACAAAGAGCTAATCTTTTTTATTTACAATTCCTTTTATTCGAATTCTCTCTCTTCCCTCTCACACGTTCCTCAGGTTGTTCTACATGATACTGGTGTTCTTCGTGTTCAGAATGCGTTTCTACGCAGCGTGGTGTGGAGCCGAGGCTGGCTGCATCAGTGCAGGGTTGGGTTGCTACCCACAGGGGGCGCTGTCCAAACCAGGAGGAGGCCCTACTGTGAACTACAGGTATTGTTTTACTGGACGGTTTGTTGCCACTTAGTAACAGCGTACAAGTTCAGTGTGTTAAGAACTTGATCATAAAATGACAAAACATATGTTCCTGTGTATTCTCGTGTGGGGAGTCAGATGGGTGACGGCTTAGAGAATAGGACTATTAATCAGAATGTTGCCGGTTCGATTCCCGGACGTGAAAAATTATGTTGTGTCCTTGGGCAAGGCATTTCACCCTACTTGCCTCGGGGGGGAATGTCCCTGTACTTACTGTAAGTCGCTCTGGATAAGAGCGTCTGCTAAATGACTAAATGTAAATGTGTCCAGTCTGGATCCGGACGTTCCTGCCGTGTATGACTTCAAGACCATCCAGAACATTGACTGCTACAACACAGACTTCTGTGTGAAGGTCCGTCACGGGATGCGCTACTGGAACATGACTGTGCAGTGGTGGCTGCATCATTACATCTACCCCAACTCACCCTTCAAAGCTTATACACTCCGGTAAGATCTTCCACCGTCACCATCGTAGTACCCTAAAGTGGATCTATTCACCTGCTAACCACACGTTGCTCCCCGATGGGCAGGCCAGCACCTTGCATGGCAGCTCTGTCGCTTTGAGTGTGTGTGTGAATGAGAGGCAACATGTAAAGCACTTTCTGGGAGTTTTCCCTTGTCTTCCTTGAGGGTTTAGGTTGGTTGAGGGGCAGTTCTATAGGCGCATGTGAAGCCCTCTGTGACATGCTTGCGTGTAAAAAGGTCTATACAAATACATTTGATTTGATTTGGGTGTACCGTAAGGTGCTCTGTATAACATCACTCCATTTACCATTTCTAACTGTCTGTCTGTTTCTCTCAGGGCTGGTTGGACCATGTTCATCAGTGCATACTGGCATGGGCTCCATGCAGGGTACTACCTGTCCTTCCTGACCATCCCCCTGTGCATCGCGGCCGAGTCGGCCATGGAGTCCTCCGTCAGGGCCAAGCTGGGGCCTCGAGGACAGAATATCTTTGACTGGGTCCACTGGTTCCTCAAGATGAGGGCCTACGACTACATGTGCATGGGCTTTGTCTTGCTGAAGGCCAGCGATACCATCAACTACTGGAGCTCTATCTACTTCATCATCCATGTCATCGCCGTGGGCTGCATACTGCTGGGAAGGGTGACGAAGGGAGAGAAGAGGGAAGGAAAGAGGGTTGAGAAGGAAGAGAAGGTGGAGGGAGAGAAGGTGGAGGGAGACAAGGTGGAGAAGAGGAAGGAGGATGTTCGAGAAAAGACAGAATGAGTGTGAAACAGGGTTGGGGGACGGGAGGAAGAGGTCATGTTTATTACAGTACTAACCCTGCATGTACTGTTTCTGCTCTTATTTCTCTTATGTTCTCTTATTTGGATAAGTTATTGGGAAGCTTTGCTAACTTAAGTTAAATCTGATCGTTGGCTGACAAGAATGGAACTATGTACAATTCATTTTTTCCAAGAAGTGCTGTAGCCTTGTCTATAGGTATAAGTACAAAGGATGAATGTTTGAACTCTATATGAATGTCACTGTATGTTTGAATGTCACTGTATGTTTGGATCGCAGATGCGTCCTGGGACTGTACATATTTGACCTCGCTCCCCTATGTACATGTGCTCAACCATTGTGTGACGTTATTTCAAGACCCAGTGAATCAGTTTACCTTTCAATGTTTTTTAATCCAGTCTATTGGACAAAAGCACCTCAAAAAAGATGCGCAGAGGTGAAGATTCCTCTGTTTATCTACTCATTTAGTTGTTCATTGTCAAGTTTTTACTTAACTGGACAAGTGTTCTTCCTTTTCTACTGTGAAGACGAGGTCGATTCAAACAGCGACTTGTGTGTCCTGGTGTCCTGACCAACTACATTCCAGTTTTTTGGCAAGTTGTTGCGACTGTGTTTGTAGTTCTTGTTGAGAGGTTACAACAGACTTGAATTATGATGAGCACATACAAGGTCATAATTGTCTGTTGAATACACATGGAGGGGTATTTAGCTAAAAATGCAATTGTTAAATACAATTAAAGTATCCTGAAATTCTCAAGGACAGTATTCAGCTTAGAGAATAAAGAGGATTAATGAAACTCTTTAAACTCCATTCTTAAATAAAACTGAGCTTTATGCTGTATGGGTCTTAATGTAGAGCTTGGATCTGGGTTAGGGTTATCTGTACATCCAAGGTGTAATCAAACCTGGATATCTTGTTCTGATAGTAAATACCAAGTGTCAATTTGGAGTGTTTGACCAACCTTTTCCCAGCTCCAAATAGAAGAAAATATACTTAAAAAATCTGGAGAATCCCAAAACATAATGCCACTTTAAATTAGGGCATGTATTGAAAAACAGAAAATTGGCGGAAAAAATGCCTTATGGTACGGTTGTGATTGTTGTAGATTTGGATGATGTTTTCAGCTTGGTCCTCTGTCAAGATGTGTAAATGAGGGTTTTCATTTTTCCTTTTCTCGTCTTTGATTGGTCCTTCACCTTTTCCTCTTCTGTTTTTAGTTGTTGCTTAATAGTGATTCAAGTTGATCAATAGGTATTTATTTTGTGCTGTGTATGACACAGATTGACTTAAATTATACCCAATTCTGTAAACAGCAGGTGCATGAGAGAATAGCTAGATTAAGGTTGTGCACTTTACTGAGAACAGCAAGTCACTGGGACATAGCAAGCCCTTTCACTGCCATACATCCCAACTGCCATCAGGACCACACAGGGTTTGGACCAACGTGTTTAACTAGATATGAATAAACTCAGCATTCTTACCTATTTAACTGACCTTTAATCAACAGTTTGATATTATAAGATAATGTTGCGTGTCAGGCACTAAGTAAAGGCTATACTTTATTGGTTTGCTTTGTCTTCCAGAGATATTATCTTTCCAGTTGCTTTCTCACAAAACAGGTTTCTCGGTTTGTAAGTAATGGGCTGCTCTGAGAGTAGAATTCATGAAACCTTACACTTTATTTCCATGAAGAATCGTGTTAAAATGTAATTTCATTTTATATCTGTTCTTTAAAGTAAAAATATTTGTTTTGATCAGCCATTTTGCATTCAAATCCAAAATGATGTAGAACTTTTGTGCATGTGATTTAATCTCCGAACTATTCAAATTTCTTCTGTATTTTATGGTGTATATTCGTGTTTAAATCTTTTCACCTGAATATTAGTATGATTGTTTCCCTGCCTTGTAACTGTTACAAACAAGCTCACCGCTTCCACACAGATTCTTTGCCTTTGTGATTATTTAGTAGTTCAGTTTATCTTGCCTGAGTGTGATAATCATGTGCATATGGTCAATGTTTTTGAGTTCAGTCTTGCACACACTTTAACTTTAAAGTTTAAAGTTACTTTAACACTCTAGTAAAAACGTAAACATAAAGGAAGAACGTATTGTCTTGTTAAATACAATGTTGACCAACTCAATAAGACACACACACTCACATAACAGAACAAAAGGTACTAGCTTGGACAAGACCCACCTTACAGAGGTTAATGAGTTAAACTTTCAAGGAAGTACTATAGCAGCACTGATGGTGTTAGCATAGGAAGCAAAGTCCAAGGACAGAGGGAAAATGAATACGGGTTCCCGAACAGGTAACATTTCCTTGTTGAACATCAGCTCTGTTGCCTTCCCAAGAGAGTTCTGGCCATTCCCAGACATGTACTACTGCTCTGCTTGTCTTTGAGACCAAGACGACAGCATCGTTTTTTTCTGAGTTCATAAAAAACTGGTGAAATCCCCTCTGATATATGGAGTTAAAGAGACAAGTCTCCACTGTGGCTGGTGAGTTGTGTTGCTGTAAAGAGGTGTGGTCCTTTCTAAAACAGTTGTGTGCGTTTGTTCTTTGTTCTTTCATTGCTAAGGCTACCCTCTTTTGTACTGTATAATGCAGGGTAACTGTATCGCAGCCCTTGTTTTGTTATTATATAACACCAAATGTAGCTATTTACAAAAATGCCGAACACCTAAAGCCACATATCGTTTAAATACTTCCTGTTATCGTTGTCATGGTCTCTTTCCCAGGCAACGGTTACCCTGGTGCCCAGCAATCTCTGAGGTTACGGAGGGCTCTCTCCAGTGCATCCAATCAGAATGGGCCCCAGTTCAACTGGGGATCCCACCCCGAGGAGGGGGAGGAGGGGGGAGAGTCGGAGTCTCACCAGGATCTCAGAGCCCTGCCGCTCCCCTTGGCCCTGAAGAGAGCCGTACGGTAAGGGGGCATTTTGGGCTTGTTATCATCTACAGCATCGTGGCCCTACCTGCACGTTAGAACGTCTATCCTGAAAGCAGTGCCAGTATTTCTCAATCAACTGTTTTTCTATCTTCCACAGTCCTCAGTTGTAAACCTTAAAGAGCTGAGCCTCATTACTTGTTTATGCGGACACAAAAGAGGGACAAGTCTAGTTGGTCGTTTTGTGGTTTGGATGTGGTGGTCTCGTCTCCCTGATGTGTGGAGGGTGACACGGAGCGTTGCAATAACCTGCTCCATCCTTGTCCATCACAGGGAGGTGCAGCAAATGCGTGTCCCCGTGGTGACGAGCTGGGAGTCATGGAAGCGTAGCAAGGGCCGGTCCCTGAACAGGCTCAGAGAGAATGCCTCCGGAGGCCTGGCTTACATAGCTCTGTGGCGGAAAGCTCTGCAGAAGATAGGAGGTTAAAGACATTTAAGTTCACATACACAAAGAGTAAACTCACACAGATTCCATTTGCTTCTAGGCTTCTTGCTACGTCTTAGTGTATCTGACTTAAAAAGATCTTCTCAAATATGTGTGTGTTCAAGTTGTCAAAGGGAACTCTGATCTTTCATTAACCCTCTGCAGGTAACTTTGGCGGTGGTGTGCAGTCCTACTTCTTGTTCCTGCGGTTCCTTGTGATTCTTAACTTCTTCTCCTTCCTGCTGATTGGTGGCTTCGTCCTCGTGCCCAGCATCGTGTTTAGAACCATCGGCAACAGCACCTTCAACAACACTGGTAAAAACATCTAACGTCACTGGTTATAACAGCTAATGATGTGTAATATCTGGTAGCTCAGACCGATCCTCCATTCACATTTCCCTCTGTGAAAATAACAGGTCGACTTGTTGTCCCTGGTTTTCCACAATTGGTTATGGTCCACGTCATCTTAGCCATGTCCTATTTGTGCAATTCAAGTCAAGTCTATACTCTCATTAATTCCACAACACCAACTGTGTCAGGCTGCAATACCAAACAATTCCTTCTCACTTGCTCCCCGGAAACAGTATCCTAGCAACAGCTAGAGGTTGTGGGTCTTGTTGAATAAAGAGAGAATGTGCAAAGTTGTTGGTTCTGAGATTTGCCTAAAACTTTGTATGTCATAGAAGCACCTTGGTCATGGCTGATGTAAAGACATCAAACTTGTCCTTGCAAGTCACACTTGGATACACAATTGCAGTCACAGCATGTGAGAGGATCTCTTCATTTTGATTTTCAAAAGTCTGCGTAAGAACTGTTTGTATCTGTCCCTGTGTTTCTCAGGTCCTAAGGAGTGTTTGATCTATGACCCTAATCCTCAAGGCTTGTTGGTGTTCTACAATTACTTCCTGGACTTACTGTCTGGAACTGTGAGTAACGGCAAACTCAGTCCCCATGTTTGGTGGCAGTTCTGCCTTTGTTATTGATTTCTGACAGAGATAGGGTGTTGGGAGAAGACAGGAAATGTGTGGAGAGAGAGAAAGAGGATGACGTACGGTAAAGGGCCTGGGCTGGATTCGACCCCCAGGCCGCCACAGTGAGACCTCAGCCTACATGGTGCACTGCTACACCGAGGTGCCCCTTTTAAGACAAGAGACGAGCAGCAGAATCAGGATCTTTAATTTAAACTCTCTGACTCATGTAGGAGACATGCCTCTCCTGCTCTGTGTGACCCCTGACCCCTGACCCCCTGTTCCACCCCTTGCTCTCAGGGTTTCATGGAGTACTCCTACCTGTTCTACGGTTTCTATGACAACACGGTGGCTGAGAGCAGTGGCTTCACCTACAACATCCCCCTGGCCTACATCCTCACTGCTGTCTTCTATTTTGCTTTTTGCTTCATCTGCATCATTGTACGGTGGGTTTCTACAACACAGACACAAGCTTATAGGTGAACGAGACCTTTAGTGGATTTTAATTGGCTATCGGGACCGCTGTTGTGCAAACACCCTGACCTGACTTCATGGCTTAGTGATCTGACCGGTGTCTCTTTGACGTGATTGGTCGCCCACAGCATGGGGAGCGCGGCTCGCGTCGCCGTGGCAACGGTCGGGGGTGCCGCCGGCAGTTACAGCAAGCTGGTGTTCACCGGCTGGGACTATGGTTGCCAGGGAGACCGGGCCACCAGACTGAAGCAGAACAACATCCGGTATCAGTTTCAGGTCGGCCTCATTTGACACAAACGATGTTGATGACAATGCACTGGGAATGAGAATGACCACAAAATCCTTCCACAGCTACAGAGAGGAGATTTACATTGGGTTACTCTTCTCTCTTATCCCTCTCCTCCCTCTTCTCCCTCTCCTCTGTCTTCTATCCTCCCTCTCCTCTCTCTTATCCCTCCCCCCCTCTCCCCTCTCTTCTCTCCTCCCTCTCCCCCCTATCCTCCCTGTCCTCTCTCTTATCTCTTATCCCTCCCCTCCCTCTCCTCCCTCTCCTCTCTCTTCTCTCCTCCCTCTTCTCTCTCTTCTCTCCTCCCTCTCCCCTCTCTTCTCTCCTCCCTCTCCTCCCTCTCCTCCCTCTTCTCTCTCTGTGTCAGGTGGACCTGGAGGAGGAGAGGAGACTGAAGAAAGCAGCCTCTCTGACGTTAGGTCAAACCGTTTGGCTGTACACCCTTCGCACCGTTCTGAGCCTGATCTGCCTGGGCCTCATCGGTGCAGCCTTCACCGCCATCGCAGAGGCCACTACATTTAGCCAGGTCCGTCGAGAAGGGACCATTATAAATACATTTTTCCTCCCTGTAGTCCCTCTTCTAGCTTGTGTAGCGGTCAAAGGTAGTTGAGCAGTTATCCCAAATTCGGCCACTGTTTAATTCAGCCAAGAGAGAGAGAGTTTAAAATTGGGTTTGAGTCATGTGTTCAGTGGTTGAGTGTTTTTGTTCTGGACTCTTCCCCAGAGCCAGACAGGGGTGTCAGGGATCCAGGGCCTGTTATGGGAATACCTTCCCTCCATAGTGATGACCGCAGGAAACTTCCTAGTGCCTTTCCTCTGTGACCAGATCGCCCTCCTGGAACGATACTCCCCCAGCACTACCGTCATAGTGGCTCTGCTCAGGTATCTCTGTGCAGGTGGGCATCAAGGGGACACGTACAAGTCGAATGTTCCATTTAAAATGACAAGTTTGTGTTCTGTTCTGCTGGTCTCAGGTCAGTGTTTCTGCGTTTGGTCAGTCTGGGTGTACTCCTCTTCACTCTGTGGAATCAGATCACCTGCTATCAACAGAAAGAGTTATGCCAACTGTGCCATTACAACTATAAGGAATATCCGGTAATGACTCTCTTCCCCCGACCATGAGCATGCAGCCACGTACACTGACCCTAAGCAGAAGAGTCTTATCTTTCATTGTCACTGTCTGTGTGTCTGTCTGTCTATGCTGAGGTAGTGCTGGGAGACCCGAGTGGGACAGGAGATGTACAAACTGGCCATTTTTGACTTCCTCACCACCATAGCTGTTCTCGTCCTGGTTGAGTTCCCTCGAAGGTAGGACTCGAAGTAAACTATGAACCCCTTTCTCATCAGTTTACCAGGCAACAACAGTAGTTGGCGTCCCATTTCTTAGGGATATGTAACCCTTACCCCTTAGTTTCGAGGGCCAAGGGCTAGGGGTAAACTAAGGGCTAGGTGTAAGGGGTAGGGGTAAGGGTGAGTATTGGGATTCGGCCTAGGTCTCATTGGTTGACCTGCTCTGCATCGGTTAATTCTTCCTGGCTTCCTGACAGGATGGTGGTGGACCAATGTTCCTGTAAGCTGACCCAGTGGGTAGGGAGGCAGGAGTTTCTGGTTCCTACCAATGTGCTGGGTTTGGTCTACGGCCAAACAGTAGTGTGGACCGGAGCACTGTTTTGCCCCTTGTTGCCCCTTATCAACACCCTCAAGTTTGTTATCCTCTTCTACTGCAAGAAGGTCAGGCTCCTTAATCTACTGCGAGAATTTAAAACATAGGCGTCTGCGACTAGTACCGACCTTGTTTCTATCTTTCCTCTCTCCAGATCACTCTGTTCCAGAACTGCCGACCTGCCGTGAAGACCTTCCGCTCCACCACCTCCACTTTCTTCTTCCTGGTGGTGCTGCTGTTCGGCTGGAGCCTGGCCCTGGTAGCCATGATCTACAGTCTGGCTAAGTGAGTGTCAGACTAAGCTTCACTGTGGTTCATGTTGGCTTCACCACCATCCTTGTTAGTGGTCGTACATTTACGTTTAGTCATTTAGCAGACGCTCTTATCCAGAGCGACTTACAGTAAGTACAGGGACATTCTCCCCGAGCCAAGTAGGGGGAAGTGCCTTTCCCAAGGACACAACGTCATTTGGCACGGCCGGGAATCGAACCAACAACCTTCTGATTAATAGCCCGACTCCCTAACCGCTCAGCCATCTGACCCCCAAATATAAAGTATATGCAAGGGCACCACAAATAATTTTGGGACCCATGAAAAGATTGCAGTCTCTCCTCCCTATTTGTGGTAATATCAGTTTTTTTTCATTCAACACGTTTTCATTCCAAGCTTTTCGTGTTGTGTGTTTTCCTCAGGATCCATCCCTCATGGAGCTGCGGACCTTTCCGTTCTCTCTCCACCATGTGGATTATCATCCCCAACACCTTTGATACACTTTCTCTAACCACCAGAGACTTCCTCTACTATATAGGCTCCCAGGCTTTCTCCATCCCATTCTTTATCTTCTTTTGGTGAGTGATCTGTAGTGTAGGACGCTAGTAACATGTGTTGCTATATCAGTGGGGTTTGAGGGACATGCCTGTTCCCTTTAATATATACAGAACACTATACGCAGGGTTCGAATTACAGGGGGGTGGGGCGTGGAGGGGGGTTTGACCCCCCTTATTAAGACTTTGACCCCCTCAAAAGGGGTCAAAACAACAGGTCGGGGGGGTCGATACATTTATATATCGCCCTGGAGAAGAAGTTGACCCCCCCCCCCCGATTGTCATTGTATAATTTGCAGTCTGACTATACAGCTACCTAAACGCAGCGTGTGTTCCCTTGACAGTGTTGCACTGTGCTATGTAGCAGCCCTGGCCTCGGTTTATGGGAAGAGTGTGGCTCTTCTAAGGGCACAGCTTAAACTGGTGAGTTTATACATCTGTAATTTCACATCTTGTGAAAGATAATTGGTTAAACTAGATTGCATGGCATTTTCCAAATACTGCAGGTGAGATTTAAACTTTTCTTTTTTGGCTATTAGGAGGGGCGTGATAAGCAGTTCCTCGTCAAGCAGATTGAGGAGTTGAGTCTGAAAATGGGGGTTCAAAGAGGTAGAACGGATGACTATGGTGTTGATGCAACATGGAACAAAAACTAAACTTCTAAATGGCCACATTCCATATTAACGTCGCCAATTACATTTTACGTGTGTCCCGATCATGTCACCACTTTGATGGAATTTATTTTTGATGCAATGAATATTATTGAATGTCTTCTTTTTTCTTTCTTTTTTACCTAGAAATCTCTTAATAAAAAAATAATTATGTATTGCTCCCCCTGGTGCTCTATTTATAAAATTGTTGAGCAGACTTTTAGGACTGAAACACTGCTTCAAGTTTTTCTGCTTTTATTTGCTCAGTGGTCATAGAAACATTTAGCCTTCAGAATAAGAGCAGACTGCGATGTGCCATAACTTTAGTATTTTATTATCTTAATCATGTTCATTTAACTATATCGTATGTATTTTCCTACTCTTTGGGTATTAACAAGTTTAACGCATTACGTTCAAATAATTAAAATCACCATTTGTCTCATGAACTTTATTTCGAAATATTTGGAAGAAATCAACCGGAAATGTGATTGAGGCTAGCTTCATCTTTTTCTATGGCTCTGGCTTCACCCAACTGCAATAGCTGGTGGTTTTTCAGAGTTAAGTCTGTCTAGCTTTTCATGTATTTCTTGTTTTCTCCGACGTATTCGGTTGGAGGGAACCTCGGTACTTCACTACTCAACGATCCAGTTGAACTTCTGCGGTATGAACAGCTTTGCGATAAGAATTGAATAAGGGAACTGGATGTACTGAACCAAGCTAGCATCGGGGTAGCTAAATAACAAGCTGACTAGCGTGAGGTATACCTGGCAAGAGGAGAACTAGCTTGCGAGCTACGCGTGTGTTCACGCAGCAATCTATAACATCCTATCTTTTTGAAAAATGAACATCCTCCCAAAAAAGAGCTGGCATGTACGAAACAAAGATAACATCGCGCGCGTTCGGAAAGACGAGGCGCAAGCTGCAGAAGAGGAACGCGAGGTTCAAAGACGAGTGGAGCGTGCAGAGCAGGAGGTAAACAACCATATCAACGTTGGTCAGCCTCGAAAATGTAGGCCTGTAGCAAAGATTGTAGATTGCCAGCAAGCTACTCATGTCGATGTTTGATTGTAATATGCTATTGTCTGTCAATTTCTCTATCTCTTTATATTTATAAACTGAATTTATTTGTTAATGAATAGGAAGTTAACTTAAGAGTTTGAGTTCCAACGGTGATCCTGTCAATCAACTATTTGTGTTTTAAATCATCATATTTGAAAGTTGAAAACGTGGCTTTTACGGATTTGTCGTTCCTCTCTCTTTTCCTTGCAGGCACGGACACAGTTTCTCAGACAGAAGTCTCGAGCTTCTCTTCAACAGACAGATGGATGGAAAGATCAGGGAGAAAAATCCGATGCCGGAAGAGAAGTGATCGAGCACCTAAATCTGTTTCCTCTCGAGGATTCAGCGGAGAAGAAAGGAAACGAGGACTATCTTAAAGACAAGAAGGATGAAACGGTGACAGCCCTGCGTCTGTTTCTTACAGTCTTTACTTTTTTTTTAAATCTCTGTTGAAAATATGTCCTTTCACACACACAGCTTGCTGTTTCATTGTGTCTTCATACTTCATACAAAATGCAAAACATTTTTCTGCATGTTAACATTATAGCTTATAACATCAAAATGCTGCATAATTTGGTGCTACCCAATATTCCAACCGGACCATCCCCTATGGAACAAACCTAGGAGGGTCAACGTTTGCCAATCTCTTCCTCCTCTGCGTTTAGGAGCGTCAGGAAAGAGCCATCGGGCTGCTGGTCTCTCTTGGTCCACAACCGGGGACGGAGGTGACACCGTGGTACATGAAAACTGGCCAGGAAAAAGAAGAGGTGAAGAAGGATGTGAAAGAGAAGAATGAAAAGGACAAGGGAAAGAAACAACCCTTAAGTGAGGAAGAGAAGGAGAAGAGAGATAAGAGACTGAAGGACCTCTTGGATCCTTTAAAAGACATGAAGAAGGCTTTGGCAAAACAGGGTAGAAAAGAACACAAAAGGAAAGAGAGAAGGGACAGAGGGGAGAAGATAAGCGGTGGAGAGAGGTGAGAAACCATGTTTATTTTTTTACAACAATCTTAACAGATATAATGGACGCTATGATCTAGTATGTCGTTTGACTACCTGCCAGTACATCAGGCTCAAACGTAAATGTCGATTCTTCAACAGAAACGTGTTGAACGCTAACATCCCTTTCTGTCCCAGCTCTATCGAACGCTTGCGAGCGGAGCGATTGCAGAGGGAGGCGGAGGAGAAGAGAAAAGCCAAAGCTCTGCTGGATCAGAAGAACGGAGGGAAAGAGAAGGAGCGAGAGAAGGAGGTGGAGGAGAGAGACAGGCCCTACAACAGTGGCTTCTTCCCGGAGTTAGCCCGCAAGCGTCAGCGGAGAGATCGGGACAGCTGGAGAGACGGCTTGATCTGAAGTCACCTAGACATACTTTGTAAATAAAGCAATTACTACAGATCGAGCACATGGGCATGGAGGTGGTGGTTTGTTGATTTATCCTGGAGATGCGTCTTTGATAAAGATGACATCCATTTCATGCCACATTCTTATTTATTTGATTTGTTTATCAAGTGTGACTGTCGATTAAAAGAAAAATATAAAAGTTCTGTCTGGAGTTTCTATTTAGGAGTGAATGGAAATGTGTGTCCAGTTGATACCCTCTGTTCATGATTGTGTGATTTTCCCAAATTCTATACAGGGAGTCAGGTGGCTGAACGGTGAGGGAATCGGGCTGGTAATCTGAACACGCCAGTTCGATTCCCGGCCGAGCCAAATGACGTGTCCTTGGGCAAGGCACTTCACCCTACTTGCCTCGGGGGGAATGTCTCTGTACATATTACTGTCAGTTGAATGTCAACTTACATATTACTGTAAGTTGCTCTGTATAAGAGACTGGTAAATGTAAATAACAGCCTTTCTCTGTCTAAATCAACTCCGCTCCCTGTGTATCAGTTCTGGAGACCAGAAAAGGTCTTGTCAGCGGGCAAAATGATAAGCTAATTGTGACTGTTTGACATTGTAAGTTATAACAGCTTGATTTCTAACATAAAAATTAACCCAGGCAAAAAAGCATTGCAATAGTCTTACCCTTTTACCTTTTTTAAATTGTGTAATTTCAAGAAACGTGGAAAGCATCGTTATTTTTGTTTAATTGTTAATTATACTTAAAAGCAGTGATTTTAAGTAATTCAACTATTATGCAGTTAGCCAAAAAACGAAATTAGCAGAACAAACTATATTAAAATATATATTATTATATTAGGCCTATATATAAGTCCACTGCAAACCATTCAATAGCATTTTAATACATTCTAGAATCCTGTAATGACCTGTCTCGAAGAAAACTATTGTGAATCCTGTTTCCAGGCAATAATAAACGCAATTTCGGGATAGTTGGGAAATTAGGTATTGTCATCACATGAAATTCACAAATCTGTGAGACAGCGCGAGCTAGACAGACGCACAATCCTTGTAGACGCACATATTAGAATTTGCACAAATCACCAGCTAACCATGATCATGCAAGCTCAGTTGTGTCTGACGTAGTCAAGATTTAACAGGAGAAAATAGACGCGCACACAGTGTCTGTGAGAGGAGAAAGACACAAAAGGGAAAATAGCGGATGATTTTGACCTCGGTGGAGTTTTTTGTTTGTTTTTGTCGCCGTTTTGGCAAACGGACAGCAAAATAACTGGGTTCGCGATGAGTGGTCGTTTAGGTTGACTGGACAGACGGTACGTACAATAGAGAGTCCCTCACACCGTGTTTAATTGCGGATTAGGAGGATCAAACGGGAACCGCGAGCACAACAACAACGTTCTTTATTAGGAGGAGAGACCGCACGAGATAAGGAGACCATATACGATAGACTGTAGCGAAGAGAGGGAGAATACAGAAAGCATCGCTCGAATGGTTGTGCCGTGGATCCCGCGACGATGCGACGACACTGTTGGATGATAGTGCTAGCGGGGATGATGTCGTACTTCAACCCAGAGAGAGCCCTTGGAGCCCCGCAGAGAGAAGGTGAGTGGTGACGGTTGGATGCAATTATGCCAGTGATGCTGGAGAAAGAAGGGAAGCGAAAGGGGGAGGTAGATGGGGGTGTATTGAACATTACGAATACGTGGGGAAATACACAATCTCACTGGCACAGCCTAATAATGTAAAAATATTTCCCCTTTCTTGCAGACATAAGCGTGTGATAGCGATTACCGTGGAGGTCAATGTAAACAATGGCCACAATACAATCTTGTTCATTATGAGAGAAAGTGTGTTATTGCTTGTCTGATCGGCCCTGTTTATGAAAGCTAGCTATATAGCACAGTCATTCCAATAGCACAGGAAACCGCCAATATATTATGTTAGATAAATTACAGTATGCATTTTTATATTTATAGCATGTATTGTCTTCATTAGAATGCGCTGCAATAGCAACCGCAGAATAGAGCACGTGAGAGCGGCTAGCGTTGGGATTTTCGAGTGGTTTTTGCCTCACATCATTTGGCATTATTGTATATTGTCCTGTTTGTGTGTGCAGTCATTGTGTTGTGTATTGTTTTGATAAGAGATGTTGGCACAGGATCGGGTGGTGTAGGCCTCTGTTATGGTCCTAGTCTGTCTGGACATCTGTCTAGGGGTAGATGAGAGAATAGAATTGCCCAATAATTTTGCATCTATCTAGTTAACTGAGGATTGCATGCATATTTTCGATAACAGACGAATGTGGATCGATTTGTTTTGGATTTAAATTATATTTTGTGTGAGATTTATATATCCCATCCCTAACATGCAGTTGACAGTGAGACAAGGAAATTGTAATTAGTCTTAAATCCGTATGATTTAAATATCTTACCTGTAATGACTGATGCTTCAGCTGACACATTTGGTCATGTGTAGTGTTATAAATACCCATATTATTATACTGGATCTCATATAGCAAGGATCTAACACCCCAGACCAGCTATCTTTGTTGAGGTCATTTGGCTGGTGACCAATCCATCAATGACCTAAAATGCCTATTCGAGATCAGCTTTACAACATCTGCAGAGTTAGAGGCATTGGCAGTATCTCTGGCAGGACTTCTAATCACACTTGGCCTGCACAATAATCTGTGAAAACAAACATCAATGGAGGTGTTGTATTTAGACTGTTAAAAAAGTATCTTGACACCATCCTTGAAACAGATGGAGCAACTGAGGGATTCACAGTTTTGAATAAATCTCAACTACTAATAATATATCGATTTGAAATGAATATGTAATTGTAATGTTATGTCTGGTGGACACAGTATCTCGAACCGCCTTTTTTGTACCCCTTTTTTTGGGACCAGAGATTCAGGGGAAAAAAAGTTTGATTGGTTGTTACAGGACAGTTGGTATCAAAATAATGTTTTTGCAAGGGTCTTTCATCCCTCTGGCATATGGGATCAGTGACAGCATGTATCTTCTGAGGAAAAGCTCATGGATTTTCTTAACATAATTAAATATTTCTGCTGTTTTAATATGTCATTGTTTAGGTTTTAGGATGTGAAGGAATGAAGAAAGGTTCTGTGACAGTATTACAAAGGGTTTTTAACACCCTTGCCTTACCCTTCTCTTTTTCGCAGATGGTTCGCTTCTCACAATCGACCAAGTTGAGGTACAAATATTAAAGAACGACCCAACCCCATCCCTAGTCAACCTTAGTCAGTAGTCAACCTTCCTGGTTTGAGTGATTCTTTTCCAATTTTTCCAGCCCTTCCCAATTGGCGTTCTCACCTTTTAATGGCAACTCCAATTCCTTCCCCTGCTTTTTAACTGTGTTTCTTGAAAGGAATGCTATCTTTGATATTTCCCCCTCCCTCCCGTTCTTTCCTAACTGGATGGTAGGCTCTCCCAGTTTGAACTTTGACCTCTCCTTTCTTTTATTGACTCAGACGATGGTTCCCTAAACACTTGATTTCTTTTCCTGCTTTCCCCAAATCCCCAATGCAAGTTGTCCATTGGGGTCCTCTGTTCTGTTCCACACCTCTCTCCACCATCTCAATGACCCAATGGTGTCTTCCTCAAACAATCCCCTAAACATGTAACTAAATATGTAACCTTCTTCCAGCTCAATGAAACCTCTCTTTACCCACTCACCTGCTCATTCACTGACCCACACGTAAACTTAACAACAGTGTGTGCCCCTCAGGAATGACCTATGAGACTGAATAACATGCCGTCTCTTCCTCCCTATGTCTCCTCTCTGTGTACTCCACAGTGTCTCAGTCCAGGACGGCCTCCCTCTCTCCTCCGCCTTACGTCGTCATTCTCATCTCCTGCTCGGGGCTAGTTTCCTTTGTTCTTCTTCTGCTCACCTGCCTGTGCTGCAAGAAAGGAGGAGTGGGATTCAATGTAAGTCTACATCATGTAAGCGACCTATTCACCCGTCTTGTTTATATTCTATTATCAGTCACGAGTCATGCATGTCTACAGATGGATTCAGTTATAAGCTGAATCTTGAATCTGCATGAATCTTTTTTGTTGTTGTTGCTGTTGGTATATGGAATGGTAAAGAATCCTCAATGCTTTCAAATGAAGTAGCTTTGACAGTTTTTTTAACTTTTACCTCGGTTACCCCTTGACCAATCAGGAGTTTGACAATGCAGAGGCGGAGGAGTGTTCAGGTGGTTCCAGCCCTGTGCAGGAAGACAGCCTGTCTTCCTGCCCCTCTCTCCCGGAGGTCTACACCCTGCCTTTCAGAGCCAGGCCCACCTGTGCTGCCCTGCACGACGCCTCAGGTATGCCTTCTCCTTTTTGTCTTTCCAGCCACTTAACACCAGACAGACCTCCTAGTAAACTTTTAAATTATTTCACCCTGCCGCGATAGTTAAGGACAGTGTAACAGTGAAAAATGAATAAAAAATCGACGCAATCTTGATCTACCAAATTCATAAATGATTGTCTCCTCTCCGGTCTCTCTCCACTACATTTTAAAGACTCCAAGTCCCAGTGCTTCCGAAGGCACACTCTCAACTATCTTCAGGAGATAGGAAATGGCTGGTTTGGAAAGGTAAGAGAGTCTCCTCATACACCAGGCACACTCACTCCACAGTGTATAGTTTGGATCTCAACGTTTTCTAAGTACCTCTCCTCCTCTTATCTCATCTTAAATCTTCCTCGAGATGGTCTCAGCTTATATCTAAAGTTGGCTTTGTACCAGCTTGCATGAGTCACCAGTGTCTCTTTCTCTCTCTCTGTATCTTTTTCTGTCTCTCCATCCCTCCCTCTTTCCCTCCCTCTATCCCTCCCTCCTTCCCTCCCTCTATCCCTCCCTCCCTCTATCCCTCCCTCCCTCTATCCCTCCCTCCCTCTATCCTTCCCTCCCTCTATCCCTCCCTCCCTCTATCCCTCCCTCTATCCCTCTATCCCTCCCTCTATCCCTCCCTCCCTTCACTCCCTCCCTCTATCCCTCCCTCTATCCCTCCCTCCCTCCCTCTATCCCTCCCTCCCTCCCTCTATCCCTCCCTCCCTCCCTCTATCCCTCTATCCCTCCCTCCCTCTATCCCTCCCTCCCTCTATCCCTCCCTCCCTTTATCCTTCCCTCCCTCTATCCCTCCCTCCCTCTATCCCTCCCTCCCTCTATCCCTCCCTCCCTCCCTTCACTCCCTCTCACCCTCCCACCCTCCCTCCCTCCCTTCACTCCCTCCCTCTATCCCTCCCTCTATCCCTCCCTCCCTCCCTCTATCCCTCCCTCCCTCTATCCCTCCCTCCCTCCCTTCACTCCCTCCCTCCCTTCACTCCCTCTATCCCTCCCTCTATCCCTCCCTCCCTCTATCCCTCCCTCCCTCCCTTCACTCCCTCCCTCCCTTCACTCCCTCTCACCCTCCCACCCTCCCTCCCTCCCTTCACTCCCTCCCTCTATCCCTCCCTCTATCCCTCCCTCCCTCTATCCCTCCCTCTATCCCTCTCTCCCTCCCTCTATCCCTCCCTCCCTCCCTCTATCCCTCCCTCCCTCTATCCCTCCCTCCCTCCCTCTATCCCTCCCTCCCTCTATCCCTCCCTCCCTTCACTCCCTCCCTCCCTCCCTTCACTCCCTCCCTCCCTTCACTCCCTCTCACCCTCCCTCCCTCCCTCCCTCTATCCCTCCCTCCCTCCCTCTATCCCTCCCTCCCTCCCTTCACTCCCTCTCACCCTCCCTCCCTCCCTCCCTCCCTCCCTCTATCCCTCCCTCCCTCTATCCCTCCCTCCCTCCCTTCACTCCCTCTCACCCTCCCTCCCTCCCTCTATCCCTCCCTCCCTCTATCCCTCCCTCTATCCCTCCCTCTATCCCTCCCTCTATCCCTCCCTCCCTCCCTCTATCCCTCCCTCCCTCTATCCCTCCCTCTATCCCTCCCTCTATCCCTCCCTCCCTCTATCCCTCCCTCCCTCCCTCTATCCCTCCCTCCCTCCTTCTATCCCTCCCTCCCTCTATCCCTCCCTCCCTCCCTCTATCCCTCCCTCCCTCTATCCCTCCCTCTATCCCTCCCTCCCTCTATCCCTCCCTCTATCCCTCCCTCCCTCACTCCCTCCCTCCCTCTATCCCTCCCTCTATCCCTCCCTCTATCCCTCCCTCCCTCACTCCCTCTCACCCTCCCACCCTCCCTCCCTCTCAGGTGTTCTTAGCAGAGGTCCTGTGTGACTGCAGCTCCTCCCAGGCTGTGGTGAAGGAGTTGCGGGTCAGCGCCTGCCCTCTAGAGCAGAGGAAGTTCCTGGCCGAGTCCGAGCCATACAGGTCAGAGGAACTGCCCATTTAAATCCACGTACAGTTATTATGATTAGCGGTTAGCAGATTGAGATTGTTGTCAATTAAAGGCATTTAACATGGTGTGTGAATACTGGAGTGACCTATTTATTTTGCTCGACTTAGATGGAATTAGGCCCTGGCAAGTCTACCGTTTATTTGTCTTTTAATATTCACTTTTTTTTTCTCTATTTTTCCCTTCACTGACACACACTTTTCCCTATATCTTTTATCTTCCTCTCACAAATACGCCCACTGACAAGTAAACACACCAGCAAGTGCAGCCATGTGTTGTCTTTCTGTTTTTCTAACTCCTTTTCTCCCTCCCCTCTCTTTCTCCCCCCTTCTCTTTCTCCCTCTCCCCCCTCTCTCTATCTCTCTCTCTCCCCCCCCCCCCTCTCTCTCTGCCCTCAGGAGCCTCCAGCACCCTAACATTCTGCAGTGTTTGGGCCGGTGCAGTGAGAGCCTTCCCTTCCTCCTCGTCATGGAGTTCTGTCAGCTGGTGAGGAAACACCCTAGGCCATGCACAACTATTATGGGATGAGTTGGCGTGTGCCACAATGTGTGGAGGAAGAGGACAGTGCTTAGGAAATGTTGTAGCTATTTCTCGCCTTGTGCGTTGTTAGTAGCATCTTAGAAAAAACATTTTTTGTATATTTATTTTTATTCCAGGGGTAATTTGAATCTTTAAACCTGTCTTTGTTTGTTTTTATCCCCAGCTTAATCAGAGACTGATTAAGACAAGAAAAACCAATAAGGGTAGATCAATGACCCAAACAGATCAATTACTCACCCTGGAGCTACAAGCACAACACAGCGTCCATTGCAAGTGACTGGAAACACCTTCAGTCATAGAAACTGCAATTTCCCCACTGCGGGACAAATAAAGGATTATCTTCAATATACTCTCTCTTTTTCACTTCTGTGTCTAGGGTTATCCTTGCATCCTTCCACAAGTGCACAGTCCGCCAGCTCATTATCAATTTCCCTACCATCTTTGAGGAAAACACTTAGCAGAGGGAATTTTTACGACAGAAACCGTAGTACGAATGCGGTTAATGTACCTTTTGGATGTTTTCCTTTCCTCAAGACTTGTTTGGGCATTCCAAGTGATAAGTCACTGTTAAATGGTTTGTGTCCCCAGGGTGACCTGAAGAGGTACCTGAGAGCCCAGCGGAAGTCGGATGGGATGACCCCTGACCTCCTGAACCGGGACCTACTGACCCTGCAGCGCATGGCGTTCGAGATCACCTCCGGACTGCTGCACCTCCACGAGAACAATTACATCCACAGGTCTGGCCCTCTTCTAGGCCACATCCAGCCCTCACCTTAGACCTTGTCAGACCGTCTCTCCCTATGCTGGGGGGGAAGACGGTCCTCGACGTGACTGACTTGGATAACTGTGTAACCCAGAGGCATGTTGTGTTCCGCTCCACAGTGATTTGGCCCTGAGGAACTGTCTCCTCACCTCAGACCTCACCGTTAGGATAGGAGACTACGGCTTGTCTCACAACCACTACAAGGTAGATTATCGCTGTGTTTGTGCAAGTTAATGTGTGCGTTTTTTGTGTGTGTGGTCGTGTCGTTTTGACTTGCCCACTCGGCTTGCTTCCTAACTCCAATCTCCTACCTGTGTGTGTGTGTGTGTGTGTGTGTGTGTGTGTGTGTGTGTAGGATGACTATTACCTGACCCCTGACAAGCTGTGGATCCCCCTGCGCTGGATCGCCCCAGAGCTGTTGGAGGAGTACCGGGGCTCTCTGATTGTCACCGACCAGACCAAGATCAGCAACGTGTGGTGCGTACGAGAACACGACCAGGAAGACGAGGGAGGCTGTGGTTGATAACGTCTTCTTTTGGTGTTGTGACGACGAATACATCAGAAATCTGCTACCATGTTGTTGGATTCAAACTGATCAGACTGTATGATTCTCTCTCTTTATCTCTCTCACCCGATGATTCTCTCCCTGGTCTTTCTAACTATCTATCTATATATCCATCTCTCTCTCTCTCTCTCTCTCTCTCTCTCTCTCTCTCTCTCTCTCTCTCTCTTTCGCTCTCTCTCCATCTCTGTCTCTCCCTCCAGGTCTCTTGGGGTGGTGATCTGGGAGCTGTTTGAGTTTGGCGCTCAGCCCCACAGGCACCTGAGCGATGAGGAGGTGTTGACCTTCGTCATCAGGGAGAGACAGATCACCCTGGCCCAGCCCCGACTCAAACTCTCCCACACAGACTACTGGTCAGTGCTCAGTCTCTGCTACCGTTAATAGATCCTGTTATACGATCACGTCTAGAGATGTACACTGTATGTAAGATAACAATGGCTCCTCCCTTCCCTCTGTATCTCTTTCTCTTTACTTATGACAGGCTGTGTGTGAACTGTATGGATGAATTATTTCACTTACGCAGATACGGTGCTGTATGCGTCTAAGACGAATTTCCTTCGGGGACAATAAAAGTGTGATCTTATCTTCTTTAGGTATGAGATCATGCAGTCCTGCTGGCTCCCTTCGTCCCAGCGGCCGTCCGTTGCAGAGGTCTTCCTCCTCCTGTCTTCCCTCCTGGCCGCCGAGCGGGGGATGCCCAGGATGGGGGAGGAGGAGGACGAGGAGTACGAGGAGGGCCGGGGAAGGAGAGGGGAGAGCGATGAGTCCTTTGAGAGACGTTGGGATTCCCTCCGTCCACCCGCCTTCCAGGCTGCAGCCAGCAAACGTCTGAGAGAGAGAGAATATGGGAGGGATGAACGAGACAACTCGTACCCCCTGCTGGACCCTGTGGGGAACTGCATCACCCCGTCCTCGACGGAACTCGACGACATCCTGACTGTGACGGAAACAAGCAAGGGGCTGAATTTCGAATACTTCTGGGAGAAGGCTCACGGGAGGCGGGGCTACAAACCGCTTCCGCCTCCCCAGCCTATCCCGGCGTCTAACTCCTCCCACAGACAGTCCCTGGACACGCCCACTGTGGTCCCGGTCATAAGCGCCCGCAGTCCCTCCCTCGCCAGCGAGTACTACATCCGGTTAGAGGAGCACACCCCACAGGACAAGTCCTCGACGCTCAAAGGGAAAGAACTGCGCTCCAGCTCCATGTGCCCCGGAGACCTAGAGCTGGTGGAGATCTGCAGCGGCTTGCTGGGGAAGGAGCGCATTCCCTTCAGTTCGGAGGAAGGGTACAGAGGAGGTAAAAGCATCCAGACGGTTCGATCCAGGGAGGTCCAGCTGCTGGTGCAAAACACGGGCGTGGCGGAGTTCAAGGACACGTCCAGCAGGGTGACAGACTTCTCCGTGGTGGACTTGGGAGACGAGGACGAGGAGCAGCAGAACGGAGAGGGGGAGAAAGGATCGTCCACGGCCTCCAAAGCCCCGGTCCTCCCTCCCAAGCCTCGCTCCATGTCCATGTCGTCAGGCAACCACCTCCACTCCCGCCCCCTCCCTGCACCTCCTCTGGGCTACCACCACAGAGGGCTAAGCTTAGGCCACTACCCCAGCTCTGTGGGGGGCAAGGTGGAGACAGACCCCTATCACCTGGGCAGCTGCCCCCCGTCCAGCTTTGAGCACCTGGGGTTCCACCGCCCCCGCCAGACCATGCCCCCCTCCCCGTCTCTCTCCCCCTCCCTGCCCCCCTCAAGCCATCCCATTTACCCCCCTCCTCAGATGTGCCCTCCCCCTCTCCCCCCCCACTACAAAACTCAGCGAGGCCCCTACCCCAGCTACAACTCAGCAGACAGCTACTCCAGGTACAGCATGACGCAGACACATTCTCAGAGAGATCCGCTATCCTGTGACTACTCTGAGAGACAAGGAGGGGTGAGACGCGCAGCCTCCCTGCACGGCTCCAAGGAGAACTCCCATTCCCGTTCCCGTCCTAAAGACTTTGACTCCCCCGTACGCCGCGTGAACGTCCTACGTCCTGTGTACACCAACATCTCCCGCCCCCAGTCCACCCACCCCAGTATGGAGAGGCATTCCTCGTCAAGCCCCACCTACTCGGATGAGGACGACTCCCCCTTCATGTCCCCAGAGAAACCCAGTGGAGGAGGAGGGACCACGGTCACACACTCCAGCCTGTCAGAGGACTCCGATCCAGCCACAGCAGAGCTCTTCTCCCGGGGAATGAAGAGGACCCAGTCTCGCCTCGCCACCATCCTGCCCACCATCTGGAGGGAGGACGCGGAGCTGCAGGCCGAGCTGGTGGCCACAGCTCGAAAGTCCCCCCTGCATCTGTTTCTGACAGAGGTCTCCAGCGTCGCAGAGTCGACCGAGGCCAAGACAGAGGAAGGCAGGACCTCCTGGGGAGATGACAAGGAGAGACAGGAGAAGAGAGACAGAGGTAGATCAGGCAACTTCCTCCAGCCGAGAGGGATGCGCAGATCCCGGTCGTTGGTGACTGAGCTGGGCTCTTCAGGACAGTCCTGGGCCTCCGAGGGACACAGCTCCAGGACGGACGAGGAGAAGAATGGCACCAGAGGATCCTTCCAGAGGGACCTGTTCCTCACAGAGATCGACACGGGCAGGATGAGCACAGACAGGAAGGGAGATCCCGATAGAGACCCGGTGAAATACCTCCACCCTCCAGACTCCAGGTCACGTCCCTACGTCTGCGCCCCGGGACTCCCCTCTTATGCGGAGGCAGAGGAGGCCTACTCCAAGGGCATGAGGAGATCCAGGTCCCTGCTGACAGAGATCACCATTGGGAGGGACGAGACCGAGCCTGAGAAAGAGCCCCAGAAGGCAGAGATGACCAGAGAGGAGTTCCTGAAGGAGATCCATTCAGCAGAGACCTTTCTGACGGACATCATATCCAGACAGAACGCAGCTTCTTCCAACAAACAGGGCGAGGCGTCCCACGTGTCCACGCCCGTGACCCCTGAGTATGAGTCCATATGCATAGACCCCGGTTCCTCCCAGACGATCCGCTTCCAGTCGGAGAGTTCGGTACGAGCGTCGAGCAGAGGCAAAGACGACACACTAACGGAGGCCATTTACGCACAGGTGACCAAGCGCGCCAAGAAAAGTGAGATCAAGGTCACTCTCCGACCCGAGGTCCCAGTCCTGCACATCGGCTCCAATAAACAGACCGTTCTACCGGAAGGTCAAGGCTCCACTGACTCGGGGTCTGCGGGGTCGAAGGTCAAGGACTCCTCCGGCTCAGTGGCCCAGTCCCAGCATGGGGACTTTGTGTTGTCAGAGATCATGCCTAAGAACAGCCTCCTGCTTAATCAAACGACTTCTCCCATGCCAGCAGGGGAGTCCGACTGCCCGGCCTTACCTGCCAGGGAGGACCCGAGACCCAGGGAGCTCTTTAGCCAATCTCCGGTTGGGCCTCCGTCCCAGCAAAGCGGCACAGAAGACCCTGAGAATGTGCTCTCCGATAGAAAACCAGCCAGTAGCACAGTCGATACAGAGAGTCAGATTACAGAAGTGCACAGCACCTGTGAGACGATGACAGGTGACAGTGAGGTCATCGTAACAGGGACGGAGCATCAGACACAGAACGAAGTTGCAGATGTTTATCACCAATCAAGAGCAGAGACGTCAGACGCCACCGGCCCCAGCGACCCTGCGGTACCCGCCAAGCTCGCCGCCACCCCGACCACCCCCGACTGGGACCCGTCACCTGACGTCTCTCTCTCCACCGTCACCCCCACGGACTCAGCACTCTCCCCCCTAACTTCTAGCTCAGCCGACTGCCTCACGCCAGGCGACCCCTGGGCGGGGGGAGGAGGGCCAGGAGGGTGGAGGGCCCTGGGGAGTGACACCCCTCATCGAGACTCAGCCTACTTCTCTGACAGCGACTGGGAAGGGGAGGGGCTTAACAGGAGGGGCGGTGATGGACCGAACGCGTCCAGACCGACCAGCGGACGGGGAGGAGAGAGGGGGACGCTGACAGGGATAGAGGAGCACACGGAGGTGGAGGAAGAGGGGGAGCCGGGGGGAAAGAGTCCCTTTAAGGAAAGCCAGGTCATCTCTGACGCCTCGGTCGAAACAAACGTGCACACTGCTCACGTTGGTGACAAAGGGCTCAATGACGATTCCAATGCAGGAGGGAAAGGTTTGTCGGGGTTTGAGTTGGATCAGAGGGAGGATTCGGGTGTTTTCCAGGAGGAAGACAGTGAGTCTACAGCTAAGATGCTGGTGAAGTCAGGTTTACAGTCTGAAGATCCTCAGACCAAGGGGAGCGTTGAGTTTATTGCTAAGATGTTCTCTAATTTAGATGATGAGACACTGAAAGGGTACCCTTATAGTGATGGTGCTCAAATCAGTCATCATTATACAGACAACATTGTTTCTCATGTGCAGTCGAACAGCGTGAGATTTGAGGATGCAGAGGAAAAAGACTTACTACTTACAAATAAAATCTCTGAGGCAGATAGTGTGAAATCAATACCAGACAATCAGCCAGATGATTGCATATCAGGTCTTAAAGAAGGGGAATTATTTGACTCCAAACAAGCAGAGGATCTAGCACCACTGACTCGACATCACTCTGTGCATGAGAACATAGAACCTCCGACACCATCTCACTATGACAACGACAGCAGAGAATCCAGGCTGTCTCGGTTTTACGGTATACAAACCAGCAACGCCAAACTCGCCGATGACCTCCCTACAGCTGTGACACCTAACAACGGGGAAGTCCCAGAGGATGGAGAGAGCAGTCTCACCCGTTCGTTTTGGGCCGATGGTGGCGTCGAGGGGTCCAGAGGACACGAGGACATGCAGAGCTTGGAGATCCAGCGCGCTGATGCCAACGAGCTGGGGCTGAGGAACCTGTGTTACTCAGAGGAGGGCCAAGACGACAAGGCCAAGGCCAAGGCCAAGTCGGAGACGGAGAAACAGTTAGCCGCCGGTGAGCTGTGGGCTGCCACGAAGGACAAGTCTCCTCAAAGGGGCGTGGCGGGGGAAGCCGAGACCGAGAGTCCTGGGGGTGCGGAGGGCTCTTCCGAAGCTTCGCCAGACAGAGAGGACCTGGAGCTGAAAGCAAAAGAGCTTTGGAATACCCTGGAGGAGGACGAGAGGAGGGACGAGAGTAGGCTGGAGGAGGACGAGAGGGGGGACGGAGGAGCCGTGAGAGGCGAGTTCGACTGCCATCGCTTCCAGCAGGGAGACCTCCACCTGTGGCCCGCCGAGAACGACCAGTGGGCCTCTTCGGAGAACAGGAACCCCGAGGCCGAGCTGGGATCGGAGTTCTTCTCGGGGTTTGGGAAGAAGGCCTGGGAGGAGAGGGAGAGGACGGGGGTGAGAAGGGAGTTGTGGGAGGCCGATGAGAACGATGAGCTGGCGGGGAGCGAGCTTCATCCAGATGTCCTCCACGCCGCCGAGAACGTGGAGAACGTGGAGAACAAGGAGGCGCAGGGGAGGCCTGGCCTCTCTGATCTCCAGGAGGAGCCTCCTCCTCCTCTTCCGCAGCAGCAGCTGTCCACACACCGGCCTTCTGAAAGCATCGACGTCCAAGAGGATCACCGGGCCGTCGAGGTTCAGCAGGAGGAAAACATTGAGAATCCGGAAGTAGTTGAGGATCTCGAAGGGGATCCTGAGGTTGACCTGTTGGAGGTTGAAGTAGAGAATCTGGAGACCCCCGAGCAGGAACCCTCGGCGCCAGGACGGGAACGTTTCATGCCGCTCACGGAAACGGGCAGTTCTGATCAAGCGCCTGTGGTGTCTTCACAAGAAGAACCCCCTGAGAACGGGGAGAATCAGAACTTCAACAGATGGCCACAGAATCACCTCACCGAACCCCTGCTCGAGGAACAGGGTGTGGATTCACAGAACCATAACACAGATCCATCGGAGAACGTACACTCAAATATAGCTGCCTGCATCACCGAAGCATCACCTCCAGCAGACTTCCTGCCAGACCTAGAAGACATGGACCCAAGCATACACATTGAAGCTGAATGGAGCGACGTGATTGGTCGGCAAGGGAGGGAACGGATTATTGGTATTGAAAATGTAAGCGAGGATTTAAGGGATGTATCTTTTCCATCTGTTCCTCTCTCTTTTGCCAACGATAACTGCCCCCCGATACAAGAGGACATCGGACCGTCGTTCCCACTGGTAGACAACTTTAGCTCTGTCGACTTTCCAAGCCCCCCCCCAAGCGTAGACCTCGACGTCCAAGACGACCGATTAGAAAGTTTGGATGACTCTTTTCCCAGTCCACCACCTTCTGTTGTAGAGATGGAGGAGGACATTGATCCCATGAATCTGGACGACTTTTTTAACAGCTCAGAGAAAGACTTCTACACACCCTCAAGTCACCCTAATGCCTCAGAACCAACCCTTCAGGAGTTAACCCCCACCACTACTCATAGTAGAGGTATCTCAGCCAACTTTGACCTTTCACCTGTGCGTCCAATGCTTCCGTCTGTCCCAGGCGACAGACAGATTGAGGATCGCCTCGCTTACGCCACAGTGGACGGAGATGACCGAACAAAACCGTCCCAAAAACCCACCACTGCCCTACCGTCTTTCCCCCAACGCTCACTCAACTCCATCCCTGAATTGTTGATCTCAGAGTGGAAGGATCTGGACGAAGAAGCTCTCGAGGATTTTGAGAAACTGGAGCAGCTTTGCTGCATATCCGAGGACGAGGAGGACCTCTTCCTGGGGAACCTGGAACTTCTGGGATCCATGAAGAAAAAGACACCTGAGAAGAAGACTAGAGCTGCCGGGGTAGGGGTCAAAGGTGAGACGGCTTGTGAAGCCTCGACGCCAGAGGGGAACAGAAGGCTTGAACTGAGGGAAGATGTTGACGGCATCTCTCAGAGCTCAGATGAGCTGCCAGATGATGCTGCTCAGACCGGGTCAAAACGATCACCGCAGGAAGACAGGAAAGAACTACAAAGCCCATCATCTCGTTCGCCATGCCATTCTCCTGACTCCAAGGACCAGGGGTCACTCTCCAAAATGCCCACGAAGAACGGCCTCATGATGCAGGTAAATATGAGCATGGGCTTTGACTCAATTCAACCGTTTTTTTTCTTCTATATTTAAAAATATTGACACGTCTCGACAATTTAACGATACCTTTCTGCAGGTGTGTGAAGAAAGGCTACAGTTCTCCCTCAGCGAAAATGTTAAAAGCAACGTTCTCTGGGGAACCACAGTGAGCGACACTGTCACTCTGCATCCCTGGGGAGACAACACCACAGAAGCCAGTGAAAACCCAGTGACTGGAAACGACAGGAAAGCCCCTGAGAGGTATGACTGCCATTTAAATAGAAATCATCCGCTGTGATGAAGAATTTGCGGAATATTTAGTGTAGCGGGTCTTAAAATCCCAATGCACCCATGAAAACATGTTCTGTGCAACAGGATCGAGGAACCGCAGCCAGCGTCCAGTCCTGTGCCTCAGACCGACTCTGGTGGAACTGCCAATGAACCGTTTACTGTGATCGAACAGCCTGAGGTTACGTCACCTCAGCCTGTGGGAAACCTAGCAATGAAAGGTACCTAAAGTGTGTGTGTGTGTGTCCTCAAATTGTAAAAACGTTTAAAGTGTGCACATGTAATACATGAGGTTGTCAGAAACCTTACTTCTGTTTTTTTCATTCTGAAAAATTCATTTTTTCTTCCAGCCAAGCTAGCTCGTCTGTCCCTTGCCCTGCCACCTCTAGCTCTAGCTCTCCCTCTGTCCCCAAGTCCCAAAGGAGGGTTTGGAGACGGGTTACTAGGGCACAGAAGTGGGAGAAGGAGGGGCTTGTCCACAGGAAGTGACCTTGACGACGAGGAGGAAGACGAACAGGAAGATGAAAGCTCTAGGAGGGTTATCGTCGTCACGGAAA
This sequence comes from Hypomesus transpacificus, assembly GCF_021917145.1. NCBI lineage: Eukaryota > Metazoa > Chordata > Actinopteri > Osmeriformes > Osmeridae > Hypomesus > Hypomesus transpacificus. The sequence goes on from NC_061061.1 coordinate 12,568,966, forward strand.
CGGACGTGGACAAGAGGGTGGGCCTGAGGAGTCTGTTGAAGTCTCCGAAGGAGCCTACGGACAGAGACAAAGACAAGGGACGCAACGTGTCCTTTTTTGATGATGTCACTGTCTATCTCTTTGATCAGGTACGCATTGTGTGCTCATATGAAAATATCTCTATGTACTAAACATAATTGTGACATGGATCCTTAATACCGGAGTCTTTTGTATAAATGGAACAGGAAACTCCAACCAATGAGCTGAGTGGTTCTGCTCCTGCAAGTCCAACTCCAGCCCCTGGAAAAAGCACTAAATTTGACCTACATGGTACGTATGTGTGAAAGAAACATTATCCTCTGGAGATGCACCTTTTTGTATTTGACACCATGTTTATTTCTGACGTGTTGTCTGCAATGCTTAGTGATAACAAACGACATGCCTGATAGCCAACATTAAATATCCCAACATGGCTCCACGCACTGAAACTGAGAGCTCTCTTTCCCCCCCCCATCCCGGCTCTAAATATGCAGCCAAAATTAATCTCCTATAATTAGCCCCCACACTCTGTGACATGTAGAATTGAGTAGGAACATAAATCTTGTGCTCAACAATGCAAGCCTCTAAGCTGCGTTCTCCACCGTATTTTGATAGGGTCTCCAGAAGGCCCCTTTTCACACACTGATCGCTTCATTTCACTGAATAATGAGAGTTTGGGCTGAGAATTCCCTCTGGAGTTTTGATACAGAGAGATGTATCAACACCAAAATGAGATGCTTTCATGATCCAGCCCTCTTGAGTTGAACAGTTCAAAGCTCTACAAGGATCTTTTAAAGTATTACTTTTTAAATATAGTATTTTTAACTTGTTCCTTTTTATGTAGACTGTCTTCAACTCTCTTCTCTCTAATAAATATAGATTCATTGTTTGTCTGTCCTATGTGAATACTTACAGAGGTTCTCCTAAGTTGCTATGTTTGTGTTTACCAGTCCAACCTACATCTGTCTCCTGTCTTTCCACCAGGAGCAAACAGCAAAGGCAAAAACTCTAAAAGAAAAGAGGAGTTGTCAATCAAACCAAGGTCTCCTATGGGGTCCAACCCGGTGACATCATCACGCTTTACCGTGAGCCCTGCCAGTGACCCCCACCTAAAGTGACGTGGAGTTCCGGAACCCTTACACCAGAACCCCTCTGAGAGTAGCCAGTGTGTTAGCCTATCATCAGATATTCTCAGAGACTATTTTTATATCGATCAGACAAGACTCCCGTTCAACAAGCTGGACACATTCCAGGGTTTACCAGCAACAGGATTTTGTATGCGACCTTAGGTCATTGAGTACCTCCCTTTGCAAACTGTATTTAAGGGGTTGATTTGTAGTGACTGGTCGAAGGAAGTTTGTTAGAGGACAGGAGGAGCTTGGAGCGTTGTAAAATCTGAAACCGACTTGACAGCTATGCAACGGGAGTCTCATTGTGTTCTACCAGCTTACCTTTCCTGCTTCTTTCTGTTGTACTGTTCAGGTTGGGGGACGCACTTTCTTTAATCGTTTGTCTTTGTGAAGACTTGGATTTAAATTCTCAATTTGTAAAAATGATTTTCATCGCCGTCGTCGGCCATTATTGTAAGGAGCAGTTAGGGACAGAATATGCTTACCTCCTGTATTTGAGAGTATTCATTAAACATTTGTAAAAAGATCGTCATACAAGTGAATACAATAACATTTTAGAGCTGTTTAATTTAGATGTGTTCTTAGATTGCACGAAAAGTAAAAGCAAGCTATGTTTCTTTCTACTTTTTATTCTAAAAGATCTACTAATGTCTAGCAATTATTTATTTGTCTATTGATTTATCTATTTAAAATTGATTTCCATGAAATGTAAATATTCTTTATTTATTTTTGTGCAATTACTTTTATCAGAATTGTTTGGGAGAAAAGTATCTAGGTAATACCTTCTTAATATTTCACTTCTTCATAACAAATACAAGCAAGATATTTTCCCAAACCTATTAATTGCAAAAAGTATTTTGTATAATTTAATGTCTTTATATCTACCATTCTGTACTAAACAATGTCCTCTAATGTATCTACAGTATCTATGTTTATTTTCAAATGTCAATTAATTGGTTGTCTTGTAATTTTTTTCCTTCATTTGAGGACAATTGATGTAGCTTAGCATGAAAAGATTTAAGCCTTTCATTGGTAAATAACTCCATAAGTTGATGTATCTGTTCGTTTTTATTTTCTAGTAATAACAATCCTTCATGCAGTCAAGGTCGAATTTCATTTGTTTTAATGTAATTTTAAAACCTGTATTCTTTAAAAATGGTTTTCGTGGGATACTGTATAAAACTGGGGGAATAAAAAAAAACAATTTAAAAACTGTGAAACGTATGATATGAAATGTTATTATTCTATATTCACACAGTCAAAGTATGGCATTATGTGAAATGGAACTACCGCTGTTTGTTGTAAGCTATGCCTATTGTCTTGGTGTGAAGGGGAAACTACTGTATTCATTCCATAACAATAGAAGGCTTAAACAAGGCTGAAAACGAATCAAATTTCCCTCCCCCATCGCTTTGTTATCAGACATCGATAGAATAGTGACATAGCACATAATTTCACCTTTCTATTATGACTAAACTTGGTATGAAAGCACAACACAAATAAGACGTAGATTGTGAACATGCATATAATTATTTATGCACAACACCTATTTTTTTGGACAACAATTCCCAGAATTCCTTTTTTGACCTCCGTATGACGCATTTAATCTGCGACCACAGACGACAGCGCACCGTCGAGCAGCTACAAACAATCAGTCACACGTTGATCTTTCTTTACTTTATAGGTTTAAAATCTCCCGTTTGGACAGGGCGTTCAAACTTGCGAGGTAAACAATCTCAATGTGAAAATCTATCTTGTTCAACTTGCTTACTAATTTATCTTGCTGTATTTCTGTAGCTGTATCTTAGTTCTCTTTGATAGTTAGCTAGCTAGCTACTTAGTCTAGTAGTAGCATGTTGGTGCATGGACAACAGACAAATATGTTGAACTGAGATGTTTCCTTGTTGATTACATAATTTTTGAAGTAATTATTTCGTCGTTTCTCTGAATCGAATGAAAAACTAGCCGTATCAGTGGCCTCCAAATGTTTTTTTGTTTTTTTTTAACATCCCCAGCTTTTTTCTCTCTTGTTGATTATCTCAAACTTGCGTCGCCTGTTTCCCCTGTAGATGTCTTTGGCCGACGAACTCCTGGCCGACCTGGAGGAGGCTGGGGATGAGGGTGAGGATGGCTTGTACACAGTGGGTGAAGAGGGGGAGAGTGACGTGGAGGCCGCGGAGAGAGAGGCAGAAGGAGGCCTGCAGGACATTCCAGAGGAGATGGAGGTAGACTACAGTGGAACTGAGAGCGTGGCATCCATTGCAAAACTGCGTAACAGCAAACAGGTTTGTCTTCGCACCTTTGTGTCTCAACATGAATTTGGTTTACCCTGTTGGGTGTTTGCTTTCACATTATGGTTCAAAAGTAACACGTTTGCTTGTGTGTAGTTTTCAGAGATTATGGAAAAAATTGGAGAATATGTGGGGAATCAGAACAAGAATACTGAAGGTGAGTTTGAGATATTTATATTACTCTAATGTATTTGGCCGTCTGAAAGCATGGGAGTTCCAGGCGTTTACGGACCCCTCTCTTGTTCTTCAGTCTCAGGTCCAGTGGAGTCGGACCCAGAGTACAGACTGATTGTAGCAGCAAACAACCTGACTGTTGAGATCGACAACGAACTCAGTGAGTTTTGTCCTAGACCAGCATATTTGACCGGTTAACCAGCTAATGATTTTTTTTAAATTAAAATCCTGACTGCTCTATCAATATTGATGAAAAGTTTCAGAATGTCAATATTCCCAAAATTAAGGAATATGTTTTCATTCATAAATCGCTCTGGATAAGAGCGTCTGCTAAATGACTAAATGTAATACTTCATTGTTTCAGACATCATTCACAAATTTGTCCGTGACAAGTACTCCAAAAGGTTCCCTGAGCTCGAGTCCCTTGTGCCCAACTCTCTGGATTACGTCCGGGCAGTGAAGGTGAGTTTATTTTTACTCCCTTAAATTCTGAGGAAATTCTGTATAACAATTAAATAAAAGACAAAGTGCTTTATTACTTAGCCTGCTGTTGTCGACATCTAGTATTTGTTTGTTCTTCTTAGGAACTAGGGAATAACCTGGACAAGTGCAAGAATAATGAGACACTGCAGCAGATCCTGACCAATGCCACCATCATGGTGGTCAGCGTCACAGCCTCAACCACACAGGGGTACGGCCACCAACTGTCATGTGTTTGTGTTGTAGAGATCAACAATGTCCTTCCGGTCTTGTTATTAGTTCCTGTCACAGTACAGTGTTTCCAGTGATGAATTACACAGAACCTTGTGGTGTTGGCAGGACGTTGCTGGGCGACGATGAGCTGAAGCGATTGGAGGAGGCTTGTGACATGGCTCTGGAGCTCAACCAATCCAAGCACAGAATCTATGAGTACGTGGAGTCCAGGATGTCCTTCATCGCTCCGAACCTGTCCGTCATCGTTGGAGCCTCAACTGCCGCCAAAATCATGGGTGAGGGAGTGTAACCCGTTCAATTAACCACAGACATTCTGTACAGGAATCCGAATTGAAGGTAGATAAAGGTCACTGACCCGTGTCACCTGTCTGGCTGGAAGGTATTGCCGGAGGCCTCACCAACCTGTCCAAGATGCCGGCCTGTAACCTGATGCTCCTGGGGGCCCAGAGGAGGACTCTGACAGGGTTCAGCAGCACCTCCCTGCTTCCCCACACAGGCTACATCTACCACTGCGACGTCGTCCAGTCCCTTCCACCGGTGAATGCTCGTCAGATGCTCATTTTAAAGAGAGAAAAAAAAAATAATTGACCGATAACTGTTGACAAGATTAGAAACGTAGAATGGACGTGTCTGACCCATAAAAAAAAAAAAGTGTGTGTAGATGTATATGTGTATAAATATCTAAGAAGAGGTTGATTATTATTTTCTAAATTGGCAATACCGTTTAATCGATAGTATTAACTGGTAAACATTCGTCTAGTCGGTTACACAATTAATTATGTGCATCTTTACTCCAAACCCCTTAGAATCTTCCAGAACTGTGTCGCTAGCTGGTCAGTTGCCGTTAGGCTAATAGCTGTTTAATTGGTACAGGACCTGAGGAGGAAAGCGGCTCGTTTGGTGGCAGCAAAGTGCACCCTGGCTTCCAGAGTAGACAGCTTTCACGAGAGCTCTGGTGGCAAAGTAAGACCGGGAAGCTGACGGGAGGGGTGGGGATTCAAATCGACACCGTTCCTGTTCTAGGATTGAGTGGAATGAATGCAACTCCTCTAGTGAGGTACTCACGCGTGATTCACGTATGATTTCTTGCAGGTGGGCTATGATCTAAAGGAGGAGATTGAGAGGAAGTTTGACAAATGGCAAGAGCCTCCACCTGTGAAGACGGTGAAGCCACTTCCTGCTCCGCTGGATGGCCAGAGGAAGAAGAGGGGAGGAAGGAGGTACTGGGTCATTTCCTGTTTACATGTTGACAGCCAGCGTGTGTTCTCTGATGCAGGTTATGGAAAGTAACAAAGTAACTCTTTCCTTTGTCCTGTTATTTCTGAAGGTATCGTAAGATGAAGGAGCGTCTAGGTCTGACTGAAATCAGAAAGCACGCAAACAGGATGACCTTTGCAGAGGTCAGCAGGACAGCTTCCTTACCTCTTCAAAATGGCTAGCATGTATTCCTGGTTCACACTGTGTATAGCTTGTTCTTGGTCCCAGTCAAGAGATGCAGATGGCAATTTTTTAAACCCCCGTCTTGTCTCTGTCAGATTGAGGATGATGCGTACCAAGAGGATCTGGGGTTCAGTTTGGGGCAGCTTGGTAAGAGTGGGAGTGGGCGTGTCCGACAGGCCCAGGTCAACGAAGCCACCAAAGCCAGGATATCCAAGTCCCTCCAGGTAAACAAGCCCTAAACTCTTGTCACCACACCATGACAGTTCAGACAACACGTGGAAACGTCAATACACATCACAAAGTTCAGTGTGTTCTACGCTAACTGTGTTATGTGTTTGGTTTTGCAGAGAACGCTGCAGAAACAGAGCATGACGTACGGAGGGAAGTCCACGGTCAGAGACCGCTCCTCAGGAACAAGCTCCAGTGTGGCTTTCACTCCTCTACAGGTATCCTCCCTTTCCATGATGTCACTTACTGTACCAACGCCACCCTACCATCACCTGGCACTCGGCTTTGGAAGCCAGCATGGTTTGTTACGTCCTTCTTTTGACCCCTGCGTTCTCTCCTTCAGGGGCTGGAGATCGTGAACCCCCAGGCAGCAGAGAAGAAGGTGGCCGAGGCCAATCAGAAATACTTTTCCAACATGGCCGAGTTCCTGAAGGTCAAGAAGGAGGGAGGAGAGAGTGAGGTGAAGATGTGAAGAGGGCACACTATGTAACAGCTGTAACAACCTATAAACACACACACACGTTGGTGTTTTTGAGTACTTGTCTGAAAGATGTGCTCTAGAAATTTAAACACACGTCATGAGTAAGATGATCGTTGAAACTGATACAATATTTTTTTAAGGTTGTATATTTGTGTTTGATTTATTTTAAGTTCAACTTGCATATTTGTTCCATTTTAATAAAATGAAACAACTTCTTACCTTGTCTCTGAATGTATGGTGATTAATTGAAATTGTGTAACTTTATTTTCTTTAATATGCATATTTGGTTTCTTGCATGAATTAACAGGGTTCCCGCGGGGGGTGTTAAAGTCTAAAATTCTGAACTTTAAGGCCTTAAAACGGCCAGATTTTCATCCAAGGTCTTAAATTTTATAGGTAACATATATATTACTTAACTGATATCAGTCAAATGAATTATCCATTGTTTTGAGCAAGATTTGAACCAGGGTTACCATGTTTGGCAGTAGACACATGCTTACCCACTGAGTCACAGGTTTCCTGCAAAGTTACTTGTTACAAGACGGTGTAATTGCCCTTATGACAAACTAAATGCCAACGTACGTACATTTCTTTCAATCTTTAAATTATGACAAGACCATGTCACATTTATAATTTCTGAAAAGTATTTTATTGAAATTTTACAATCCTGTTTGCAATGCCACATTGACATCTCCCATGCAGAACCTTGACAATTGAATAAGAGAAAATCTGTAAATATTTATTTTGTGAAATTCACATTTTTGTCATCTGACCATCCTTTCCTCAAAAGCCTAAAAATAGAATTTATAAAAGGCATTTCTCAGAACATTGCGCTGGTTTCCTTTCGATAACTCTCTTCAAGCCTTCAGAAAAACATGTAACATGCAGACGTGGTACAGGTTCCCCAGGCTAGTAAAGACAGGAACTAAATCAGTAGAGACACATGACACATGTTCCTGAAGCAAAACAAGAACGTACCCAAACTAGTTCAATTTGCCGCACGTCCACAGTGGGTTCTGTTTGTCCAGATTTGTGACAATTGCGTCGAACACCTAATGGAATCAGAATACATCCCATCACACAAATCTCATGTTTATTTTTCATTGAAATAACTGGTGTGAAATTGAACAAATGAGGGGGTGAAGAGAACTGCAACCAAAACAAACTGAATGAAATGAGAAGTTGACTGGTGATTTTTATGGATTCAGAAAAGTTAGTCGTTTGTACGGTTGTACTAAAAGAGATGATTGACTGGACACTGCCTTTAAAAGCAGAGTTAGGAACCAATTCCTGCCATTTCTAACGTACTGTTTCAAAAGGGCTTTTGGGAGCTGCTCAAAATTCATAAACATTATTCAAGACTTACGTCAAAAAAAACTTTAATACTTTGTTCAGACTCTTTATTAGTTTATATCACAAACATAATGAATGCCCCAAAAATGATGCGTTTTCTTTTACAGTTAAACTTAAAAACATTATTTGTAAAGAGAGGGAGGCAGACACCAATTCAATTGCATAGCAATTTAATCCATGTCCAATAAGGACGTCTTTCCCAGGCCCAAGGAGAGGCCCTGTGGTCATTCTCAGTGTTTAAACGACCAAGACAATATCAATAAAACTATTGATAATCGATCACTATGTCTAACAGTGACCATGTTCAACAGGTATCATAGGGTCTTATAAGAAGCCAATCCTACACACCATGTCTAAATGTCCACTGTACTTCCCTATTCTAAACCCCAAATAACAGGTAAAATCCAGATGGGCAATTTCTTTAACCAAATCCAATGTTTGTGTTTTAGTCAATGACTTCCAGTTGGGTAGGTGGAACAGGAGATTCTCGTTGAAACGGAAAAATAAAACGAAACATAACATGAGGAACATGCATGGGGTAGGTTTTTTCCTAATGCCATATACTGAGTGCTCACACAGACAGGCCCAAACGCATATCTTGAATGACACCCTATTTCCCCATGTAGTGGACTACTTGACATGAGACCCCTGTTGGTTGCGGTCATAAGTAGGGTGCTATATGGGGGAAGGTGGTATCCTTTCAGATGCAGCCTATACACTCCTGTATCCACAGCAGGAGAAGGGCGCTCTACTACACATCACAATCTCTATCCACAGTTTGGAGTTCAGTCTCGGAATGTCAACAGCAGCACGTCTCTCTCGCTCTTTGCCCGCCCGTCACTGCAGGTCTCGATCTTCCAGGTACCTGTACTCAAAGGTAAAGCCCTCTTTTTTTCTCTGGCCCCATTTCTCATAGTCAAAGTAGATGTAAGTGCCCTAAAAGAAAGAAGAATAGAATCAGGTAAATAATAAACGATTTACCCGGCAGGCCCACTAACAGACCTGATCCAGAGACACAGAAGAGTTCATCTGCGTCGCTAGCTTCTGAACCCCCTCAGCCAGCCAAGTGCAGTGTCCTGCTGGGCAAGGGTGCTGAATGTACGGGCCTGCCTATCATTCTCCCCTGCGACGCGTGTGGCGACGCGTGTAGCGACGCGTGTGGCGACGCGTGTGGCAAAGAGAGCTTCAGCTGCTGTACCTGCTCAAACTCGTCTGTGATGGTCTTGGGTTCCTCGTGTCTCTGAAACCACATCATGTACTTGGTGTGGAACCTCCACGACTGCTTCTTCAGAGCCTTGGCAGACAGATACTGAGCCTTGGTGCCCTGGCAGACACAGCAAGGGAGGAACAGTGAGGAGATGGGTGGGGGGACAACCTCTGGCTGTAGCCCAGACGTCTGTGTGTGTGTGTGTGTTACCTCCAGGTAGTAGAAGATGAAGAAGAGCGTTTCTGTTGACAGTCTCTGGTAGAACTCTATGGAGTCAGAGTGGTGGGGGGGCATCTGATGGTGGAAGGGCAGTGTAGGACAAGGGTTCCTCATCAGGTATTGTCTGTAACACACACACACACACAGGGTTAGAATCTCAATCTTATACACACACTTGGTAACCACTACATGCATCAGATATTTACCCACCAAAAAAAGGCTTTTTACATTTCCCCCCCACCAAAAACCCAGTGATAACGTTAAATGACAGGTTGGGTCAGAAGCTGTCAGTTCTCACCTGATCCTCTCAGAGTCAGAGGGGTGTGGCATGTGTGTCCAGGCTGACTCCTGCATGGCCTGCTGGTACACCTGGTCTTTGGAGAGAGGCGTGGGCCCCAGAGGACACACCCCCAGGGAGGGGGGGATGCTCACCTCTGACAGCGACGGCTGGGCGGGCGTAGGAGCCCCGGGGGCAGCCGACGAGCTGGAGAAGATGTCTGAGGACCAGGGAGAGGGGAATGGGAGAGAGAGTATGACAGGGAGAGGGGAATGGGAGAGAGAGTATGACAGGGAGAGGGGAATGGGAGAGAGAGTATGACAGGGAGAGGGGAATGGGAGAGAGAGTATGACAGGGAGAGGGGAATGGGAGAGAGAGTATGACAGGGAGAGGGGAATAGGAGAGAGAGTATGACAGGGAGAGGGGAATGGGAGAGAGAGTATGACAGGGAGAGGGGAATGGGAGAGAGAGTATGACAGGGAGAGGGAATGTGTGTGTGTGTGAGAGTGAGAATATAAGAGAGAGAGAGAGATGGGGAAAATGAGAGAGAGAAAGAGAATATTAACAATGTCTAACTGCACAAAACCTGGACATTTGTGAAACAAATAATGAAAGTAGAAGCATCCATCTGGTGTGTTCTGACCTCTGTCCGTCAGATGCAGGGAGGGGATGTCTCCGTCCAGAGCCGACCCCAGAGCAGCCCTCTCAGCCATGGCCTTCAGAGAGCTCAGAGGCTCCGGAGCCTGGTGGGAGAGGAGGCAGGAGGACGAGAGGAGGGAGGAGGGGGGGAGGAAGAGAGGAGGGGGGGAGGGAGGAGGAAGAGAGGAGGCAGGAGGACGAGAGGAGGGAGGAGGAAGCAGGAGGAAGAGAGGAGGGAGGAGGAAGAGAGGAGGGAGGAGGGGGGGGAGGAGGCAGGAGGAAGAGAGGAGGCAGGAGGAAGAGAGGAGGGAGGAGGAAGAGAGGAGGCAGGAGGAAGAGAGGAGGCAGGAGGAAGAGAGGAGGCAGGAGGAAGAGGAGGGAGGAGGAAGAGAGGAGGGAGGAGGAAGAGAGGAGGGGAGGAGGGGGGGAGGGAAAGCAGTGGGAAACAAGAGAGAAATCGAGGGTTTAAAAAAAGAACTGATTTAACATGATGAGAAAGACAGGCCAACATCTCTGTAGTCATCTCCCAAAAGAGAGATGTTCAGCTTTGATTCCACATCCTTGATTGGCGTTTTTTACTCCGAAAGCGCACACTCCTGTCCCCAGCTAGGACCCCCACGGCTAGCCCCAGTGACTGACCTCCCGCTGGGGGAACACACCTAGCATGGACGGCTAGCCCCAGTGACTCAGCTCCCACTGGGGGAACACACCTAGCATGGATGGGGTTCAACCACAACCATACACATCCTCCAAACAAAACATCCTCAAACTGGCATAGTCATGCTAGCCCTGACCACTATCTAGTGTGTCAATTTGGTGTGTTTTTGTGTGTCGGGTATGTCAAAGGTTATGGACATGACAGATAAGAAAAATAACAACAACAACAAAGTAGATGTATTTGTAAGTCATAGGTGTTAAATGATGTGTGTGTGTGAGGGGGGGGGGGGGGGGGGGGGGGGAGGTTTAAGGCAGTGTGTGAATGTGTTCATGATCAGATAACGGTGTGTGTATACCTGACACTGCTTTCTCTTCCGTGTGTTAGTGGCTGTACCCATGGCCCCTGGCGGCTCTGCAGCCGTCCCCCTGGGCTCCATCAGAATGTGACGGAGATCTGTGGGAAGCTGGAGAGAGAGGGGAGGCTCTACAGGTTATGCTACAGTCATCACAACGTCATCACAGCCGTCATTACACTGACACATCATTCATGCCTGCCTGTGTGTTTACGTCGCCAGAGAGTTGGTTGCTGCCTCTGACTGCAGGGCCCTGCATGGTGCAAGCGTGGAGGGACAAATCTTTCTTAATGGGTCAAAATGGCTGCCGTGGTGGTTCCAGTGTTCTCCCAACATTACACAACACGTCTGTCTGGCAGTACCCAGTTCTAGATTTCAGAACCTCTCCTATATGACAGACAGAAGTCCATCAAGTTCAAGGTCACTGGTAGAAAAAGGCAGGTCAAAAGTATAAAGCTCAAGCCTTCATCTGTCAGCCTGGCTGAGTCCCTTCTGGTTTGCCTGGATTTACCCTGTCCTCCCAGCAGTCTCTCCTACTGCTCTCTCTCCTTTCTACCTCTCCCTGATTGACACCAGGTGAGGAGACACTCTGGCCAATCGCAACCACCAGCCAATTAACTACCCAGGCTGAGGAGACGAGGCAGAATTTAACCCCTCGCTGCCCTTCCCCTCTCTCTCCACATCCACACCAGTCTCCCCCCCGGTCTCCCCCCCAGTCTCCCCCCCAGTCTCCCCCCCAGTCTCCCCCCCAGTCTCCCCCCCAGTCTCCCCCCCAGTCTCCCCCCCAGTCTTCCCCCAGTGTCCCCCCAGTCTCCCCCCAGTGTCCCCTCACCTTGAGGCCTTCAGACGCCTGTGTGTAGGAGTGGGGCCCGTTGAGCAGGCTGGATCCTCCAGGGTTGCCGTCTGAAAACGAGGGGGACGGGGAGCTGGGGGGCAGGGTGATGGAACTGATCAGGCTGGGGCCGTTGTCCATTCTGCGGTGGATCGGGTGGGGAAGAGAGTTTGAGGAAGAAATCATAAGAAAAAAACAATCTGTGAAAAATGCCTCGAGCGCTGTGATCGAATGCTACGAAGCGCAACTCACGGCTGACTGGCAGAGGAGGTTAGGGATGAGGGCTGGCTGCTCTGTGATTGGCTGGGCGTGCTTAGGCCCGATTCTGCTGCGTTTTCCGCCACTACAGCACTGTAACCTAGCAGACGAGAGCACAACAAGGTCACTTAACTGAAGAAGTCAGGCGTCTACTGAACACATTATCTACATGAACTTGCATCGTACTTGTGCTTCCATTCTGCTTCAGACCACTGGGTGGTCTGGCGGGGGCTGCGCTCGTCCCGACTCCTCCCCCGATTGCCCCGACACTTCCTCCGTTACCTCCCATCATTCCCACCGCCCCTCCTGGCACCACGCTGACAGGGCTGGGGGGCATCTGAGGGGGCCCAGGGGCAACATTCTGCCCAGACACCAGTCCCAGGATGCCTCCGGTCAGAGTGTTGTGGGCAGGGCTGGACCCCAGTAGCCCTAGCCCGCCACCAGCCCCGTTGGTGGTGACTCCACTGGAGCCGGAGGTGGGGATGGAGACGCTGCTCTCCACGGACACGCTGGACTGGCTGCTGCTCAGACCCAGGCCTCCCACAGCAGCCTGGGCGTAGGGGGTGGGCGTGGAGCCAGACAGAAGCCCTGCCATCGTGCTGAGGGGAGACATGCCGCTCAGACCCAGACCAGACATTTGGTTGGCGCTGCTGGTGCCCGTCATGCCACTTTTACTCAGACCAAGTCCCAACCCTAGACCCAGGCTGGAGGCGGGGCTAGGTCCAGAGGAGGCCAGTAATTGGGGGTTTGGAGCAGCTGAAATTGGTATGCTGGGTGTGGGAAGAGAGGGGGCAGTGGAGGCGGAGAGCAGGGGGTGGCTGGGGGGGCTGGGGGTGTTGTTAGGGGGGAGAGAAGGTTTTGTTTGAGGTGGCGGTGGTAGTTGTGGTTGGCTTGGCTGCTGGGGCGGAAGTTGCGGTGGAGGTTGGTGCTGATGTTGTTGAACGGCGCTGCTGAAGCTCCCTATTAGACTGTTGCCCATGGGAACGACAGGAATCCCCCCGACGACAGTAGCCATGGACACCAGGGAAGAGGAGGAAGAGGAGGAACCGGACGTGCCCGACGAGGAGAAGGATGATAACAAGGAGGGGGTGCCGTTCTTCACAGGAGACTGTTGACATTGACACAGCACGAGATAGTCAAGCCCACACAGACTGGATTCAAGTTACACTTGGACAGTTCAACAACAGAACGACAGTTCAACAACAGAAGGCCCATAAACAGGGCGGGTCAGAAGCTCACCTGACAGACTTCGCTGTCTGTCGACCTCCCCCGCTTTTTATCGTCCTCCGAGTTCTCCTATGCAAACGGCACACAGTACGTTAATATCCAGGCTGAAGAGAGAGAGAGAGACTCTCTAGTTCAGTTCTAAAGACTAAACCCAGCCAAAGGTCTGAGGAGCAGGTGTGCTTACGGCTGTGCAGGTGGCCGGAGAGGGAGGGATGGGGGAAGAGGAGGTGGTGGACGTGGGAGTGCTGCTGGAGTGGAGGAACATCTCGTCCTCGATGGTGCCCTGGCCCGATGGAGACGTGGCCACTAGAGCTGGAGAAGATCAGGACGCAGACAACAATCCAGTCACCACAGACACATACCATCACACTGTAGCCCGCCCAATGAAACTGATCATCCAGCTCTAACCAGCAATCACAGCAAAGGGCTCATCCACTTACGTATATCGTCCAGGTCAAGGTCATCGTACAGGAATTCGTTCTCCTCAAAGTCGGGGTCTTGGGAAGAGTCGATGTAATACTCCACATCGTCCTTGATCTTCTGGATGGAGTCCACCTGAACAGAGTCGTTGTCCAGCATGCGTAGGATGGTCTCCAGCATGCGGATGTGGTACCGGTGCCTTTCGATCAAGCGCTTGAGCTCCTCAATGCGATCCTGTTTCTACGGAACAGCCAGGGAGAAAGGCACAGGTGGTTTTGAAGCTGCTCTGGAAACCTTTTTTTACAATACAGCACAACCGAGTTCAGACAGAAGTGCATGACTGGAAGTCGGGAAAGAAACTGACCTCTTTGTCTCCTTTCTTTTTTCTTGTTTGTACTGACAGGCTCTCCACCTCACTCTCAAACTGGTCCACCTGCATGTTTAGAGTGTCTATCGTGTTCTGCAGAAAGGAGATCATTATGAGGCGAGAAGTGAGGGGCATGTTTCCCCTTGGGAGGGTTTAGGCAGGGACCTCACCGTCAGCCATGTTCCCGTCTCCTCCTTTTCCCTCTGGGCTGGATCCACCTTCTGAGCCAGCCCCAGGCCTTCTTTCGAGTAGGCTTTTGTTTTCGTCTCCCGTTCCACCACCTTAAATCGCTCCATTTGCTAATAAGAAAGAACAGAAACCTTGATCCCTATGTGATATATATATATTTTTTTTTACACATTTAATGATTGTATTATTTTGCTAAATGATGAATCGTCGATGACAACCAAACATTTGCAATGTTTATAAGGGTTTGAGGTTTAAATCGTTACCGTTTCAATGAGTTTGCGATTCTCCACTAGTTGTCTTTTGTCTTTGATCTCGTTTGAGGCCACCCATGTCTTAATCTGATCCCTCAATCGCTAGAAAGGAACGTTCCCCACCAATTATTAACATTTAAGCCCAGACATAAAACACACAATGAATATGGCCAAAATTAAAGTTTGTTTGCTTACTTGTAATTTTTTTATTTCTTTTTTTAGGTCTGCCTCGTATTTTTCCTTCTGATTTGCATTGGCTGCATTGTGGAGCTGAAAAATAAAAAGGAATGTTACACAAATAATTGTACTCTTCCCCATAACATGCGCATGTACGACTGAGTAGTCCTTACCTTTTGCCAAATATCTTCAAATTGTTCTACACCTTCTGCTACCTTTTTCAAACATCTGTCGATTTCACCTGGTAGAAGAAAGAGGGCCTCATTTGAGCTCATTACGTGGTTCTGAATGTGGGATAATGTTTCAGAACATGTTATTTGAGAAAGGTCCAACTTCACAGTTCAGCACACGTATCAATATTGCCAGGTACTATAGTATAGCTAGGTGATGTGAAAAGTGGGGTGAGCGGTGAAGTCAATTTTCACGTCCATCATGGCTTGTCAAAGAACATACCTTGAAGTTTTCTCTTGTCAGCCATGGCTTTAACTACGACGATGTCCTCATTCCGTCTGACAGAGGGAGAAACATGACATTACCAAAAACAGCACAATGTGCACAAAGAAACAATGCACTTGCCCAGCTGACGATATATAATAATTTGAGTAATCCCTCTTCAACTACTAATAGCTAGCTACAATAACAACTTAAAACAACCAGCCTGTTATGTGATGCTAGCTATAATTTGGCTATTTCAAGATAAGGAAAATGTATCCGATGTAAGCGACGTTTACCCCATTGAAGCTTGTTTGCTATCACACGCTAACGTGACATGCTCGTTAGCTAACTGGCTATCTTGCAAGCTAGTTTAGATAGCCAACTCATTTTCAATGCTATTAACTAATTGCATGCATATGCATAAGACTTAAAGAATGAAGTCATATTAATGTCGTATCGTTATCGCTTTATGTTGTTTTTTGTAACTAGCTGAGAGCTAACAATTTGTAGCTTATTGGCTAGCTACTGTATTGACAATGCTCGCTCGCAGCTTAGCTAAAATAGCTAGCTTGCTAGCTAGAATTTCAGGAAAATAAGGGAAACTAGGTCAACCCGACCAGCTAAATTCACACTTGTTTTCGACATTTACCTAGGGTTAGGGCTTTTCGTTTGTCTTTTTCAAATACAATCAGAACAAATTCCCCAAAGTCTTCTTTACTTCCAATTTTTTGTTTTCTTTTCGCCAATCTGACTGTACTCTAAAGATGGACGGCAGCTAAATCCCACCCCCAAATTTAGATTCCTCCCTAAATCTTACCTTCGATCTAAGATTGGACAGTTTCAACTTCCGCAAGTCAAAATTCCAGTGATTGGCTTATCAGTTAGCGATAAATTATGATTGACGAATCAATGCAGAACATACATTTCAGACAGCGCAACATTAAAAACAATAGCATTAACATACCGACTGTAGGTCAGATGAAGACAATTCACATTTAACAGTTAATGCATCATAGCAATATCCAAGAGCTAATTTGGCCTATCAATCGAAATAACCTTCAAAATGTAATCATCTTTTATTGAAAAAAAAAAAAAAGTCTGCAACATTCAATACATCTGCATAAATCTGACTACATCAGTCATTGCAACTTTGACCATGAGAATTTTAGACCAGTAGCCAAGTGTGCATTCAGGCCTTACGGACTCCTCTGCGCTGCTGCGAGAAGTGTTCTAAATCAAGAAGAGCATAACACTCAAATCCTGAATGAAACCAGAAAAGTGCAGGAAGGTTTTCATACGACAGGAACGCCCAGGAGTATGAACTCAAAAAGCAGTTTGTGTCCTCGACACCATGTCCATTCAGCTGGTAGTCCAAGCATCTGATTTCTGCACCACATGTCCTGACAGTTGGCTATGACCTTGGTCAGTGAGACAGAGAAGTTGGGCTGGGAAATTCACCAAACTGAGCCTCAGCCAACTGGGACATATCTGCTTCAGTCTGTGGAGAGGAGCGAGCGTCAAAACAAAACAGTGGCTGAACAGTCAGCCTTGTGATTCCATCCACAATAGTACATTTACATGTAGTCATTTAGCAGACGCTCTTATCCAGAGCGACTTACAGTAAGTACAGGGACATTCCCAGAGGCAAGTAGGGTGAAGTGCCTTGCCCAAGGACAACGTAATTTAGAATGACGGGAATCGAACCGGCAACCTTCTGATTAAAAGCCCGATACCCTAACCGCTCAGCCATCTGACCCCCATAGTAGATTGATTCATTGACCACTGCATCCTGACACAGGTGCTCCTTCACAACCACCTCCGTTGTGGCGGAATAAAACAAAAGCAGTGAGGAATTCTTCCGGCGGTTTAATTTGATATACTTTACCTACCTGTGGGTCTCTTTCCCTCTCCAGTTTAGGAACTCGATGCCTTTTCTTTTTGGGTAGTGTGTGTTGTTGACCCACAGGGGGCGACGAGGAGCCAGGAATGCCATTCAACCTCTCATCTTCAGCTGTAGCCACAGAGTCTAAATGGGAACTAGACTCATCCTGAAAGGCAAGACATAATAAAAAATAGAGCAATAATAAATAAAAAATGTGTTTGTCTTTCTTGTGCATAGAGTTAGAATAGCAAGAGTCCTGTTTACATAGCTACAGGCTTTTGATAATTAATACCTCAAGCACTATAGTGAGCTGAGTATGTCTGTAGTCATCTCCATGGGCATCCAGTGTCTTCATTAGAAACCTGCAGATGGGAATCGTGTTATATCATGAGCAAGGAACAACGCCGCAATCAAAATCTAACCCAACCTCATTTTTTACCTTCTCTCTTTCTTCATGCGTCGCGTCAGAGCTTGAACCTGGTGAAGCCGACCCAGCAGTTTCTCATTCACCTATGGAAGCGTCAGGTTTATAATCCATCGTGTTACATAATGGATTTGTATTGTGGACTGGGAATACGAAACACCATCCTGTGTACAAAACACCATCCTGTGTACGAAACACACTGTCACTTACCTGTTCGACTTCTCTACACCACCTGCTCAGCGCCAGACATTTTCTTTTATTGAGTTCTCTCCTCTCTTCTTCCTCCTCCTGCCCAGGTCTTGACGCCCCACCTTCAAGCAGTTCACTGCCTCCTGGGCCCAGTTCTACCTGGCGATAAAGATATTACTATTTAGAAGATAACGCTACAGTTATACAAACAAACTAGCTAACAGGTCACTGAGTCTTAATGTCACTTCTGGGAATGTGGAAAGTTAGGATTCAACTGAAGCTGTCATTCTGAATACAAAGCTGACAACTGATATAAGGAGTTATCCTTTCCCACTTCAATAATCATGTTTCTACTATATAAACACATTCCATAACATTTACCTCCCCAGGATCTAACTCAACGCCACCGGGTTCCAACTCTGCTTCAAGAATGTGTCCCCCAAAAAGAGGAGGCAATGCCAGTCCAGAAAAATCCTCCATCATCTGAAAATAGAAGGGCACAAAATGGGAAATTGAGTCGGCGACTGAAAGGCATGTGCCTTGCGTCACTTACTGACTCCAAGATCGAGAATCATTGGTATTCTATTTTTCACTCAGGACGGGTTATATTTTCAGTCATGAGTGATGCGGCTTGTAGCGTTGTAAATATCCAAAGCATTATCGGAGTCTATGCAAATTGTATGGTTGACGAGCCACAATAGTCGGGGTTTCCACAGGCATTAATGTCTCGTAGCTAACTACACCGAGAAGATAGCCAGTTGGCTAGACTAGAGGTACGCAAAAAGACAGCAGTCAGCTGACTTCACTCAAGTCACTGCAATAATTGAATACTGTACGAGCTAGCTATACTTTAGGTAGTAACGCTACCCAACTTTGATTATTGAATCCACACTACCTACCTTTTAGTCCGTTCACGCTACCCACTCAACAACGTACCAAAACAGAGCTATCCACTCATTAGCTACTATGCTAACTAGGTAGCTAGTGCTAGCTAGCTCGTTTGCTATTAACGCTCCTGAAAGACTTAACATTTTCCAAGCTACTCAGTTTTCACATATTATATGGATTACTAGTACATGTGGAACGTCTAAGACAGTAACACTGTGGGAACTTTACCCCATCCATTGGCTACCAAGCTCAAGGAATCATTGATCTTTTCTCATTTCACACCCCCAACGGTCCATTTTTTTTGTCGTGACAGGCGCAAAATAAATGCGTCGATTTATAACTCAACTACACTTCCCATGATTCCAATCCACAACAGACTACAGAGGACAACATGGCTGGTTGGTGAAATTTGTCTTTCTTCGTATCAAGCAGGCAGCGTATTGTCGATTTACGGCATCAATTTAGCCACTTGTATTGAATAGTTCTAGGGTATAAAACGTTATAATCAAGCTAAGTATACAGCACAATCAAGATTTGGTATGTCCACCAACAGATGATGTGACCTTGGCCTAGTACAACCTAGTTAGCTGGTATGACTTGTGAGCCTTGAACATACGTTGCTCCGCCGACAGTGATCTCAAAATGCTAGATAAGATTGTTAAAATAAAGTTTGGAGCGTAGATAGACAATTGTCTTCCACCGTTGTTTACTTCTTACATTGTCATTGCAGCGTTTGGTGCGTTCCTCAAAAACGCGTGGAATAAGGAGCCGGTGGTGTTGGTCTCGTGCGCGCTTGGTCTCCTAGGTCAGTAGTTGGAACTCAGTTAACAGTTTGTGTTAAATTAACTGGTGTATGCGCGACGTAGTCTGTAATCTCAATTATCTCGTCTCTTTCCAGCTGTTGCTGTACCAATCATCAGTCCCTTCACGAAATATAGTGCCATGTTGAATTCAGCTGTTCCCTTTAACTACCCAGGTAAATGTTAACTCATTCTCAGCCACAACTAGTGAACCTGGCATGTACTGAATAAGTGTAAATACTGTGTCCCGTGTATTGTAGTACTGAATAAAGGTGTCAACTATAAACTAAATCTGAAAATTCACTCAGCATTGGGATTCAGAATCATAATATATATTTGAGGGGACACATCCCCTCCCAATATTCAAATCTGGTCAAAATATCACCCCCAATATATTGATTAAAAAAATATATAAAATATAAAGCACCGCCGTGCTTAGTGCTTAAAATACACTGTTTTGTCTTCTTTCCAGTTCCTGTTCGAGACGACGGCAACATGCCGGATGTTCCGAACCACCCGAGTGAAGCTAAAGGACGAAACCTGGATTGGATTAAAAAGCTGTAACTGTTTAAACTCCTAACCAATGTGTTTCTGTACAGACCACAACAAGTTCCGGTTTTCTGTAGGTGTACTGCTTCTCTGTAGGTCGAAAAACATATATAAAGATTCTTTATTTAATCCTATTGTCATTCTTCTTGGGGCTCAGATTTGATATTTTTAGTTGTCAAAAGACCATTTATTTTTACAAAGTTTTTTAAATATTTCAGGCATATGGGTTGGATAGTTAGTGTCAAGTAAGAGCAACACACACATAGTAATTAAAATGTTTATTAAATTTCTTCTGAAAACAAAAAATACAATGATGGCATGTAAGGACCTTGTGTACAAGTCAGTGCTCTACAGAAACGTGTTAAGATTCCAAAACATCACAATGATGTTACTGTGACCATCAATTCAGTCTATTCAATACAAGATCTGGCAAAGAACACTCAGCATTGATATTTCATACCGTCGTCTTTGGGAGCTTACAGATGCCATGCAACCATCAACACATTCTAAATCAAAGTTGTCTTATTCTTGAACAGTGCACTGGTTAATTTCAACCTCTCATAGCTCTTAAAACTAACATTTGCTAACATAGTCGGGCCTGTTTCAATACCTAGCAATGACTTAATTTGTATGTTCAAGAATTTGCTGTCAGGACAGAACATATCAGCTGTTTTGAAAGTTAGCCCTTGCAAACCCAACGAGACAGTTCTTGATATGAAGCCACTGTTGGTAAAACCACCAGTTGAAGATTTTAAAACATAAAATTTACAATCAAAACAGAACTGACTGCAGTAGACTTGAGAGAATTGTCTGTTTCCAACATAGGTTGGGAAAGTAGGACTACAATAACAAGGCAGTTTTCCACATTTGCATGTTTTGACTCCTTCAAAAGGTGCAACGTTAGGAAAAATATAAGGCAAGTTATATAAGTTCACATATTTGAGCACTTTTTACATTATACATGTGATCTCACTATAATCAATCATTCTTTTTCAAATCAGCCTATTTATTAACCGTTAGAATACCAATAGAAAAACAGCTGTCATTTGAAACTGGAATGCAATATTATGAAATGCTACAAGTTACCAAAATATAAGAACAATTTTGTTTCATTTCTTTGCCAATATGTAAATACACTGGTAAAACATTTTAATGTATAAAATAATTACAGTATTATAAATTATAAAATATAGTAAATTATAAAATAATTGGAAATCGAAACAAACACATCTAAAACATCTCAAATTCCTGATTTTCACATTTCTATTAAATCGTTATTTTCAAACTCAAAAACGATTTACTAAAAGACATGACAACAGAGAACTTAGAGTAAGAGACGAAAAAGACTTCTTGTACATATAGTTTACCATTAACACTTGCTCACACACTTTTCAACTTCCCGTATACATTCTTCATCACTTCCTAAGTTTCATTTCAACGTAAACACAATCTTATCATCACTCTTGACCTTCACATCCTTCTGGTAGGTTCTGTGTAGTTTGCCATTGGTAAACATGCAACTAAGATTAGCTAGGTGTCAACAATCTGTTTATAAAATGAATTGATAAGACACAGGTGAAACGCAAAGACAAGCGCTGAGACCCTTAAATTTTTTCACGTCAATCCTTTAACCTGTTGCCAGATTCCCCGACCTACTTAAAGTAATGCAAAGCATCCACTTAATTCACCACAGTTCCTTAGCACATCCATCTGTCAAACCATGTTCATGCTTTCCACCACATAGTTCATACAGGCTCCCTCCTCCTTCTGGAAACATCTTTCTGTCGACCAAACACATCGCCAAGGGTTTCTCATTTATGTTTGTTTCCCCTGTTAGAGACTACAAAGTGCTCCAAGTTGGTGTTATTTCAAAGAGCAAAACTTTCCAATCCAACAACATCTTTAAAAACACTTTAGATTAACAAAATACTTAAAAGTTGTTCATGAACACATCTCAAGTTCACCGTACACCTTAATCAGAAGAGAACAGTGATTTGACAATTTCTGCATAAAAAGCAAGGCATGAATCCTGCATAATGTCAACATGTAATAGGAACCTGTCCTTTTGTAAAACACTTGAAAATGAAAACAAAACATGATAGCATACATATAAGCTATTACTGTCCTGCCATCAAGAATCAGTCCCTGAAACCACATTCTAACTAGACCCGCAAATACGGAACACCATAAATAGGAACTAGCAAGGACATAAAAAAATTGTGTAAGTTTGTGAAAAATGTACAAAATGAATAAAATGTGAAATAAAGACAGAAAGAAAACTGTTGTAAAATAATACACAAAAGGTAACATAATAGATAGAAACGCACCATGTTTTTTTCATGTTAGTGCTGAATCATCTAACTAAATAAAGTAGATGGTGAAATCAGATGTCTGTTACCTAACACCACAAACAAAATTCATAATCTGTGGCTATATGTCTCAAACTTTTTCAGGTTAATCGGGATTTTTATTTTATTTTATTCAATCTTTTTACAATTTTTTTGCATTTCTCTAATAGCTGTCAACAATAGGCACAACACATTTTCCTTCTATGATCCATCAGTTTAAGGACTATGATCATTTATTGTTATAAAGATTAAGTTTGATCCAAAATGTAAATGGATTCTGACTCTACAATACAACCAACTTAGACCTGTCCATGTGTTGAGATTTCATTCATCGGACTGGTGTAGTTCACCTTCAAATGTGTTATAATGACTAGCCTGTGGCACCTTTTAACCAATCAGGCATCCGAAAACTAAAATTAAGTTGAATCAACATAATATATTCACTTCAACGTTCCATGTTAGGCTCAATATAGCAATTGACCTCTGAGCAATTCAGTGACAAAGTTTTGAATTTTAAAAGAATTGAATACTTAATATTGACATTTAAACACACCCAATTTTGGGGTTTTGAATTCACCTCTTTAAAATTGAAATATTAATATATTCAATGTAAAAAAAAAAAAGGAGTCTGATCCAAAAATTCAAGGTTCGGAAATTCAAGTTGCTCAAATTCTCTCCTCAGGCCCCTCTCATCCAGGTGTAGCTGCGGGCAGTAAAACATACTTACATGCAGACCAGTCATACAATCACAGCCTGGGGTCTGAGGAGAGAGGTCCGGTCTGAGGCAAGAAATACCTTGGTATCACATCATGTTGAATGATGTTGAATTATTTCGGCTCTAATTTTTGGGATCAGAATTTCACCATTTGAAATTTAAGCAGCCTGAATTTTGTTAAATTTGAATTTCTGAAGCTTGAATTTCTTTTGTTTGAATTTTTGGGATCAGACATTTACTGTTAGAATTTGTGCAACCTAAATGTCTAAACCAAAAATATTTGGATCTGCAGTTTTTTTTACATTTAAATAAATTGATATTTCAATTTTAAAGAGGTGAATTCAAAACCAACAATTTGGTGGTGTTTTAATATTAAGTATTCAATACCTTTTAAAATTAAAAACATGATGTCACTGATTTGCATCACAAAATGAAAATACATCTGAATGTTTCACTGGCTCTCCATTGGCTTCCGGAGGCTCTGTCCTACTCGATGATTGGTGCCGAGCGATCGTTGGTCACCGTTTTCCTGAGTCGAACATGAGCAAATGGATTGTTCCTGCAATACGGGGAAATGCTGACGTAAACCAGGATTGTTTGTTAGATATTCCTTTAGTACCGTGTTTCTCAACTGGTGGGTCCCGACCCAAAAGTGGGTCGCGAGCTGGTGTGGAAAGTGACGTGCTTCAGCTCCGTCAAAAAGTTAACTTGAATTTTTAACTTGAAAGTTACCGAACTTCCAATGGTGAGATTTTATTTTGAAAGGTGCATTGGATCACACCGTGCCGCCTGCATTTAATTGAAATAAATTATAAAGGTTCGGAAATAGTTTTTGGGTCGTGACTTAATGAGCAAGGGCTAATGTGGGTCCTGAGCTTACACCAGTTGAAAAAACACAGCTTTAGTTCATACCACATATCACACCATAAAGCTTTGTTCCTCTCAAACATGTTAGGCCTACTGCTATTTTACCTGGTTGGGGAGGGTGGTGGTGAGCCAAAATCTGAAGTGAGCTGTAACAGACCCGACAAAAACAATCACATGAGAAACCCCCTTCAAATCTCATGTTGTAAACTTAGAATGATAAGCTGCTTATACCTCTTGCATTAGCATCGACAGGGTGGGTCGATAAGCAGGTCCAGTCCACTCTGGCCCAGTTCCCTTGGCCCTCAGGCTGACTGGGTTAGTGTCGGCCATGCTGTAAGGACGTGGACGGAAGGTGCTGACCCTCTGGGGGGGTAAGGCGTGCTCCTCCTCGGACTCTGGGGTTAGGGAAGGGGACACCAGCTTGTCCAGTTGGCCTGTGCTGGTGCTGTTGGCTTTGTATAGGAGCAGGGAGCTGGGTGAGGGACAGGGTGAAGGGAGGTCAGAGAAGACAAGAGTATCAGGAACGTTAGCTCCAGTGGGCACCAATCGTGTTTCATCGACTGTGCTGTTGATGTTGGACAGCAAAGATCTAAGGGAGTCGAGGTGGACCAAGTCTGGGGGTAAAACCGGGAAAGACGACAATAGGGGTCATCGCTCAACCGCACTCCCTTCCAGGAACTGTTGTGTTTTTTGACTGATAACATGTCCACACTGTACTGCCACAATGAAAGGCAAAATATCAGAGAGAGGTTGGGAAGGTATATCTATATCAAAGTGCCAGTGACACTTCTCAAGTTTTGAGGGACAGACAAAGTTTGAATTGCCTATTTGTCGACACTGGCTATTGTTTGATGAATGTCAATAATGGAAAGGGAGGATTCAGTAGAGGAAGGATCTACAATTACACAGTCATGATGCATCCTCATTTGCCAACACCCACACTTCTCAGTTACTGGTGTCCCAACTCACACTAAAGAGAACTAATAACACATTCATCCAGCAAACTCTGTCATGCAAAGCGACGTAAAGACGGGGATTTGAACCTGCGACCTGCGGTTTTACTACCCAGCTAACTCTATCATCCCTAACGTGTGTGATTGGTGTCTGTAGAGCAGACCTGTTGTCCAGGCTGTCCAGGGTGCTGTGGTAGGGCTGAGTGTAGGAGAACGGGAACCAGCCTTTTCTGTAGGGGGCGAGAGACAGACACATGACATCACCATTCACAGAACACACACAGAAACAGTACGACCATACCAAACTGTGCTAGTACGACTGGATTGTGTGTGTGTGTGTGTGTGTTTGAGCACCTCACCGTCCAGTTCGTTCATTCTGACCGTAATGCCAGCCGTCTCTGGGCTCAGAGATGAGGAGGTGGATGCCATCGCCAGGCAGGAAGTGAAGTAAGCAGGACCCTCCCCCTCCGCTACCCTCTGACACCCCGGGGCCGTGGGCGAACATGGCCTCCACTCGCGTGGGCCCGGAGAGGGGGAGCACTCTGGGGAGAGTGGAGCCTGGGAGCAGAGGAGGGAGAGGGGGGGGAGAGGGAGGGAGAAGAGGGGAGGGGGGGAGGGAGGGAGAAGAGGGGAGGGGGAGGGAGGGAGAGGGGAGGGGAGGGAGGGAGAGGGGGGGGGGGGAGGGAGAAGAGGGGAGGAGGGGGGAGGAGAGGGAGGAGAGGAGAGGAGGGAGGAGGGAGGAGAGGGGAAGGGAGGGAGAAAAGGGGAGACGGGGAGGGAGGGAGAGGAGAAGAGGGGAGGGAGAAGAGGGGTGTTAAAATCACAGATGGAGTTAATGAAAGAGCTACAGTGCCCTCCAAAAGTATTGGAACAGTGAGGCGAATTCCTTTATTTTCGCTGTAGACTGAAAACATTTGGGCTTGACATCAAAT
The DNA here is from genome assembly GCF_021917145.1 of Hypomesus transpacificus. Taxonomy (NCBI): domain Eukaryota; kingdom Metazoa; phylum Chordata; class Actinopteri; order Osmeriformes; family Osmeridae; genus Hypomesus; species Hypomesus transpacificus. Next base: position 12,594,850 of record NC_061061.1, read on the forward strand.
AATGAACGTGAGACCAGAGATCAACGTTTCAGCTTTTATTTCCAGGTATTTACATCAGGATCTGATGCACAACTAAGAAAATATCACATTTTGTTTGAATCCACCCATTTGTCATGTGAGCAAAAGTATTGGAACAGATATACTTAAAACATATTTAAGTGAATAAGACTTAATATTTGGTTGCAAATCCTTTGCTTTCAATAACTGCAGCAAGTCTGTGACCCATTGACGTCACCAAACTTTTGCATTCTTCCTTTTTGATGCTTTCCCAGGCTTTCACTGCAGCCTCTTTCAGTTGTTGTTTGTTTTGTGGGGTTCCTCCCTTCAGTCTCCTCTTAAGCAGGTAAAATGCATGCTCTATAGGGTTTAAGTCTGGAGATTGACTTGGCCAGTCTAATACCTTCCATTTCTTGCCCCTGATGAACTCCTTTGTTGTTTTGGCAGTGTGTTTTGGGTCGTTATCTTGCTGCATGATGAAGGCTCTGCCAATCAGTTTGGTTGCATCTTTCCTTAAATTGGCAGACAAAATGTTTCTGTAGACTTCCGAGTTCATTTTGCTGCTGCCATCATGTGTTACATCCTCAATGAAGATTAATGAGCCCGTCCTAGAAGAAGCCATGCAAGCCCAAGCCATTTCATTACCTCCACCGTGTTTCACAGATGAGCTTGTGTGTTTGGGATCATGAGCAGTTCCTTTCTTTTTCCAAACTTTAGCCTTTCCATCACTTTGGTAAAAGTTAATCTTTGTCTCATCAGTCCATAAAACTTTGTCCCAGAATTTTTGAGGTTCATCTCTGTACTTTTTGGCAAATTCCAGCCTGGCCTTCCTATTCTTCTTGCTAATGAGTGGTTTGCATCTTCTGGTGTAGCCCTTGTACTTTTGTTCATGAAGTCTTCTGCGAACAGTAGATAGTGATACCTTCACTCCTGCCATCTGGAGGTTGTTGCTGATCTCACTAACAGTTGTTTTAGGGTCTTTCTTTACAGCTCTCACAATGTTTCTGTCATCAACTGCTGATGTTTTCCTTGGTCTACCTGTTCGACGTCTGTTACTTAGTACACCAGTAGTTTTCTTCTTCTTCAGGACATTCCAAATGGTTGTTACACTGGCTATGGCCAATGTTTCTGCAATGGCTCTGATTGATTTTCCATCTTCTCTAAGACTCACAATTGCTTGTTTTTCACCCAAAGACAGCGCTCCCGGTTTTCATGTTGTTTTCACCTCTGAATACAGTCTGCATAGACAAAACCTATCTTACCCAATCTGAACCTGAGTGTAGACATTCAGTGGTATTTATTGATTGAATAATGTATGTAATAGGACACACCTGGGCAACAAAACACACCTGTCAGTCATATGTTCCAATACTTTTGCTCACGTGACAAATGGGTGGGTTCGAACAAAAAGGTGATATTTTCTAATTTGTGCATCAGATCCTGATGTAAATACCTGGAAATAAAAGCTGAAACGTTGATCTCTGGTTTCACATTCATCGTTTGATGTCAAGCCCAAATGTTTTCAGTCTACAGCAAAAATAAAGGAATTGGCCTCACTGTTCCAATACTTTTGGAGGGCACTGTATATAGGGCTGATTTAGGGACTAACCCCAAAGATGCACTCACCCATAAAGCCCACTCATTCCGCGCCTCGCTGGCGGGTCTCCTGGGCAACGGCAACGTCGCCGTGGCATACACCTCCGCCGCTTTCATCAGCGTGGCATTATGGGATGGAGGCGGGGCGTAACCTCCGCCGAGGGCCCCGTGCTGTTGCGGGGAGAGCACAGGGGTCATGGCCCTGGAGAGAGGTGCACTGTGGGGCAGGGGAGGACTGTGAGGGGCGCTCTGGGACAGAGGGAGGGTGAGGCCGTGCAGAGAGCTGTGGGAGGCTGGGGAGACCTGGCTGAGGGAGAGCACTGTGGAGGGGATGAGACTGGGGGACAGGTTGGAGATGCTGGTGGCCAGCAGCAGAGGGCTCTGCAGGGACTGACTTGAGACCTCAGAGGACGTCGCGGTGGATGTAGCCGGGCTAGCGTTAGCACTGGTGGAGCTGTTGGCAGGGGGGCTAGCTGTAGCGCTGATGGGTGAGCTGCTGTGTTGGGGGGTGTCTCCCCCTGTGGCGCCCCCGGAGGCGGGGAGGGGGCGGAAGGTCTGGGGCCCAGGGGAGCGCTGAGGGGGTGGGGAGTCACTCTGAGAGGAGGGGGGGGAGCGGACGCTGCTGCAGGGAGCGACCACTGGAGTCTCCATTCGACAGGGGAGGGACTTCCTGTACAGACCAACCTCTGATACAGAGAGAGAGAGAGAGAGAGAGGGGATAGAGGGAGAGTGAGAGAGGGAGACAGAGAGAGAGAGAGAGAGAGAGAGAGAGAGAGAGAGAGAGAGAGAGAGAGAGAGAGAGAGAGAGAGAGAAGAGAGAGAGGAGAGAGAGAGAGAGAAGAGAGAGAGAGAGAGAGAGAGAGAGAGAGAGAGAGAGAGAGAGAGGAGAGAGAGGGAGAGAGAGAGAGAGGGGAGAGGGAGGAGAGAAGAGAGAGAAGAGGGAGGAGAGAAGAGAGAGAGAGGGAGAGAGAGGAGGGAGAGAGAGAGAGGGAGGGACAGAGAGAGAGAGGGGAGAGAGGGAGGAGGGAGAGAGAGGGAGATATAGAAAGACCAATGTACGAAGAGAGAGATAAAAGACATGGGATAAAGTTAAACACTAATTCGACAGAACTCTTCGCCGGAATGGTTTCCCCAGATCTGTCCTCACCTGCTCTGGCTGGGCGGTGCCCAGTTTGGCGTGGCGAAGGAGCTCCGCTATCCCAGAAGCCCCGGGGCCCTGTGGGGCAGTGTGGCGCAGCAGGTTCAACGCCCGCTCCGGCAAGCGCGTGGGCTGGGAGCAGGACAGTTGCCATGAGGGACAGCTTCTGGGACAGAAGCTCTCTCACCTGGAGACACATTTGGAGAAAAAGGACAGGTGTTTTTTTACTCCATTTATTTAAGGACAGTAGAAAGAATGGTGTCATGACTAGAGGGTCCGCATGGAATCATGGTTGTCATACGTGTTTGGCTGTCACTACATGCATGTAAAGTGTATTATGGGCCAGCGTGGGAGAGGTGAGAGACACTGTTGCCGTTGTGACGGCTACCTTGCAGTGGTAGTTGATGAGCAGCTTGTTGACGGCACACTGTCTGTCCACCAGGAAACAGTAACGCCTCCTCTCCTCAGTCAGGGCCGAGCGGTAGCCCACGGCAACCAGGGTGTCCAGCTCGCCCTGACGACGGCTCATCAGCTCAACGTACTGTCGGACAGACGGGAGGTTAACACACACACACACACACACACACACACACACACACACACACTGCAAGACGAGGAACAGAGACAGGAGGAGAGGAATGACCCTAAGAACACATTGCGAGGGAAAAACACTGCGCACCAGAAGAGCTGAGAGGAGGAAGTGACGTCATATCCTGTGCTGCGGAACCACGATAACATGTCCATGTCGCAAAAATATTGTCCCCTCACCCCCTTAACCTTTTCTTCCAATTCAGCGTCTTTCTAACGTCCAGCGTTCTGCCTCCCAGTCCCACCCCTAACACCCTTTACTCTCCAAGCAAAGACTCTTCCTGGTCTCAAGCCAGATCAGCAGAGCCAGCAGCTCTTTAATCTGAGTCCCAGTGTCCTGGTTTTCATACAAACAGGCACATTTAAACATGCTTAATCTACTGTGATTTTTAATGCCTAATAATGCTGAGTAAAGTGGGTTGGATTTAAGACTTGAGACTGTTTCTCAGATAATCCTCTGTGTCGAACATCCCCTGTATGCATGTCACCCGTGTCTAAGAGAGGGATATTCATCAAGTCTGCTTTCAAACTGCAGGACAGTTACCTGCATCTCTCTGTCTCCATACTTGTTCTGCTGGACAGTTACTTGCATCTCTCTGTCTCCATACTTGTTCTGCAGGACAGTTACCTGCATCTCTCTGTCTCCATACTTGTTGGGGTGGCGACTGCCTTGACTCTTCCTGCGAAGCTTCTTCAGCTGAGACTGACAGCGTTCGATAGACTCAGTCTTTGACTTTCGCTCAGACTGGTACTTCTTCAGCGTGGCCTGGTTTAAGAGAAGAGGGTTTGAGAGAAGAGGATTTGAGAGAAGAGGGTTTGAGAGAAGAGGGTTTGAGAGAAGAGGGTTTGAGAGAAGAAGGTTTGAGAGAAGAGGATTTGAGAGAAGAGGGTTTGAGAGAAGAGAGTTTGAGAGAAGAGAGTTTGAGAGAAAATAGGGTTTGAGAGAAGAGGGTTTGAAAGAAGAGAGTTTGAGAGAAGAGGGTTTGAGAGAAGAGGGTTTGCAGTAAAAAGGTTAGATAATAAGGCAATGATCAGATGATGACTGTCATGATTTCCACAGCAGCAAATGTAGCTGAACTCACTGTTAGGTATTTGATATCCAGTTCCAGCTTCTGTTCCAGCTGGGTGAGCAACTCGGAGTGAAAGAGCTTCAACTGTGGACCATACAGACCCATCAGTCAACACATACGATGCACTAATCAATAAGAGAATCCATCACTTTCTGGAAGAGCCTTGAGAAATACACACAAGCACAAAAAACACCTACACACACACACAAGCACAAAAAACACCTACACACACACACACACACAAGGACAAAAAACACCTACACACACACACACACGCACAAAAAACACCTACACACACACACACACACACACACACACAAAAAACACCTACACACACACACACACACACACACACACAAAAAAACACCTACACACACACACACTCACCACATCCTCCAGTTGAACCTGAATCTGCCTGTGAACCTCCGCCATCTGAAACAGAGTGTCTCCTGGAAGGATCAGCAGAACACAGGGAGGAAACAGGAATCAGAATGATATCAATCTGCATCAAGACGTTTCCCTTTACTCTGCAAATACTTACAGGTACTTATACTCACAAGTACTTACGCTGAGCAAATATGAATTACAACATAGATTAGCCTTATATGGGGGTTAATGGACATTGAGAAGTTTATCAATTGGAATTTAGTCGATTAGTGGGGCACAGAACCTTTTCAGGGGACCTATGTAGCAGAATACTGTCATGGATTGGTTCAGTGAATGATTAATTTGATGATTATCAAAAATGATTTCATCTTATCAGCTCTGATCTCATCTGAAGCTGGAACTGAATCTTTCACTTCTAGGCATGGCTGTCAGCTGTTCATCTCCCCTTCCCTCCCACACCACAGCAGTCCTCCTACAACGAAGTCATTTGTGGTGTCTGTCTGGCATCTCTTCCTCCCTCCCTCCATCCCTCCCTCCGTCCCTCCCCCCAGCCTGCCTCCCCCACTGTTTTCAGCATTACAATGAGATCATGTGGTGTTGTTAATCTCTCAACAATGACCCTACTCTCTCCCTCACCCTTTATGTCTCTGCCTTCACCCTCTGTTCCCTCTCTCTGTCTCTCTCTATCTATCTCTCTCTCTCTCTCTCTCTCTCTCTCTCTCTCTGTCTCTCTCTATCTCCCTCTCTCCTGCTCCCTATCTCTCTCTGTCTCCGTCTCCCTATCTCTCACTCCCAGTCCCTCTGTCTCCCCAGTTCACTCACCCAGTTCCTTGGACCCCTGACTGTCGCTGGCCAGCTCTCCCAGTTTCACCAGAGCGTCGAAGTACCCCTTGGCAGCCAGTGTCACCCCTGAGGAAGGGAGAGCACGTTTGAACAAAATGCCCAGTGTGACAAAGACCTTCTGTACACCATCTCTCACGCCAAACAGAGGTTGGGGCTCCAGGCTCCTCTAGGAATGCAGATCCAATGCCAGGAGAAGTCTAGCACCCCCGACACTAACGTTGAAACCCAGCATACAGACATGGCCACTAAAGGCCACCCAGATATCTTCAACCGCTATTTCTCTCACTCAGTAGCTGCACCTAACACCTCTGCTCTCAGTGGGTTGGTGTGGTGTACCTTCTTCAAATACATTGACTTTCATACATGAATCAGTAATTGAACTGACGCTAGAAATCTTTATCTAGTTAAAGTTGAACCACTCACCCGATACCCTAACCCTGCCATATGATGACAGAAAGAAAGAACGAAGTTCACTCACCAGTCAAAGCTTTCTCATAGTGTTTCCCCATGGTCACAAAGTTCTTGAGACTGGGGTTGAACTGGTCCAGAATCCCCTAAACACAGAACCCCACATCAGAAACAGGTGGTGCACCAGCCTGAGGAGAATGTACTGTCAAAGTAGTCTTACAGAGCTTCTGTGAGACCGGTGCCTTTAAACTAAAGACATGGACAGGATACAGGCCAGATAGACAGGTTACATATGAACAGCCCTATAGCCTACCTACACTTCTATTCGGTTGAGATCGTTGGCAACGGATAGATCATTTTCACACAGGCATAAATTAGGGCACTCGCCTGAATACACTCATACACAGTTCAATTGTTGGAGACAGACACAACTCTCAAGCTTGCACGCACGCGAACACACACACACACACACGCACACACACACACACACACACATGCACGCACACACGCACACACACACAGTACCTTATACACATTTTCCGTCATCTTGTTGACCTCTTCAGTGCGTGACATGCTGCTTCTCATCCGTGGTGTGAGTGTGTGTGTGTGTGTGTGAGTGTGTGTGTGTGTGAGTGTGTGTGTTAGACAGGTGCTGTCCTCTCCGTTTCCCTCAAGTCAAGAGCCTTAGGCTTTACAACAGCAGACAAACCCCTGCAGACAAAAACAACATGTCATCATGGCTTCTCAACTGTGGTTCTGTAGCTCCGATGAACAGCACAGTGTTGCTGGCCTCACTAAGCCCATAGCCTGGATCTGGAGGACATGATGGTCATCCTAACATCAGCCTCTCCCTCAGTCTGACCCAACACATGATATGATGGTCATCCTAACATCAGCCTCTCCCTCAGTCTGACCCAACACATGATATGATGGTCATCCTAACATCAGCCTCTCACTCAGTCTGACCCAACACACGTCAGCACTGCCATCCCGTCATGTCAGCGCTTGAGTCAAGGCATGGCACACTGTAGAACTCACTCACACACATACACAAACATCTCCACACACAGGTGCATGAGTACACGCACACACAAACAGGATGTTGTCAGGGATGCTTGATAGAAGCCTGTGTGAGTCTTCAACAGTCAGGGTACAGATCCAAATCAACTGGCCAGTCAGTGATGAGGAGTCAGTGGAAAAGACAACTGCATAAAAGACCACAGCATACCAGTGCAGAGCGTGAAAAATACATTCTGTCTGATATTCTGGAGGATGTCTTTACTCCTTATGACACTAAGGTAGGTAGTCAGTCCTCTTACTTGACTTGGACTCGCTTGAGGTGCAGCAGCGTTCAAGGAGCACATGACTCAAACACAACAATGTAATTGGCCAGGGTGCTGACATGGATGTGACCCTGCATGTCAACGTCTCTCATCTCTAACTGAGCTGTTGCCCCTCTGTCTATAAGGCAACCGCAGATTTATGACGCTAGACTCAGTGACACGAGCAATGTCGATAAGGACAGTGGCATCTCCAAACCAAGGCACAAGTGTCAGGGAGCTAAACAAACACTAGACGGCACATTTTCCAGTCCAGGCGGATTGAAGCAAGTGGTCCCGGACCAGAGGAATTTGCAGCTGGTTTAAACGGCAAATGTCTCGCTCAACTAAGTTTTCCTTGCACAGCCGCCTTTTGTTATTACAGCGAGATTACAGGGAAAACTGTGATCTATATCCCAGTAATGCTGCAGGACTCTCCACTGCTGGAAAGGGAGGGATGGGGTCCTAAAAATGACTGATCCCCTATCCGGGTCCTGGGCTATCTCTTGATGTCAGTGTGGGTGTCTGCTAGCCAAGGCCAGTGTTGCTTAAGTGATAATGTTATGGGCTGTCTCCTTCTCTTTCACCGCAGCAGGTTACAGTGCTAACAGATGTGATAAGATTTGAGTGTCCTCTGAACATTGATCTAGTAATCCAACGAGTTTCTTTGCTACGCATTTATTTACACCCCTATTTCATTCAAACATTTAGGCCTAAATAACAGCTAGAGCCGAATTAACAAGCGTTCAGGATAACCCTCCACAGAATTGAAGACACTAGACTTCAGTATGGTAAATACCCAAATGCAGGCCTTGTATGACCTCCACGATAATAATAAAAAATAAGAAAATTGTGCCTCAAGTTTATCAATAAAACACCCGCCATAAATCTACCCACTTTATGTTGTTAAAACATTTAAATAAGGCACTTAATTAAAGTAAGAAAATCAAAAAGCCATTCTAATTTGGAAGAAACGTCTTTACATTTCAAAATGCAAAGAATCATCTCGCGATTCCATCCTAGAGCACCTGTTGATTTTCAAGACAATCCAATCTACACAAAATAAATATTTGATACAAAGTAGAATCATACCTTTCCCGAGCTCATTGTCGAAACGCCGATGACAAAATGCCGCGAGACTGATTGTTCATGAACACTTCTTTTCTTTCCATTACTTTCCCCTCTTTTAGTGGGGGTTGTTTCACCCACCAGTGCACTAAATCTAAGTCTGCCCCTCCACCCTTTGGCTGCCCTCGTTCTCTCTCTCTCTCTCTCTCTCTCTCTCTCTCTCTCTCTCTCTCTCTCTCTCTCTCTCTCTCTCTCTCTCTCTCGCTCTCTCGCTCTCTCGCTCTCTCGCTCTCTCGCTCTCTCGCTCTTTCTTTCTCTCTCTCCTTCCCTCTTTCACTCTCTTTACTCACACGAATCGGGGTCAGATTTTTGGTGCCGTTCTGTACCTCTCCTCATTGTTGAGCCGATTATCAACATGCCTTCACGCGCACACCCCGGCCTGTAAAATCACCCCGGACCAACTGAACCCAGCCGCTCCCCACCGTTAGAACCGCAGGACCCGAACCTCTCAGTCTCTCTCCCTTTCTCTGACAATGTACCCTCTCTTTCACTCTCTGCCTCGCTAGGCTATACCCTCTCTCTCCCTCCCTCATTCACTCGGGCAGAATAACAATGAGCAAACGGGGACCCTGGCTGAATAGCGGCAGAGAGAGAATAATGACCTGAACTTTAATTTAGACCAAAGACAGCAGACCCCACAGTCGCGCGAAAGCGCATCACTGGCCTACATCCGCTATAGCCCCTCATCACAACCCCCATTCATTCTCAGAAGAGTAGGGTTTCTTCAGATATCCGCACAACAGACGTAGATCAGATGCTTAGTTGTAACTATTTTGAATCATGCATGTCATACGTTTTTACAACATATACAAGAATGTTATTTTTCAATTTACAACGTTTTGCTAACTTTGTCTCAGTCCAGTACCTACACTGGACTACAAATACACTGTCCCACTCACATGGAAGTTACATGTTTTAGTGAAAATATTTCACGTAAAATAGGAACATTTTTTTTAAATATACAATAAACGGAGGCCAACTGTCCTGCAGTTGTTCAATCGCCATTAAATAAAGTCTTCATTTCCATGAATTGTGCTGTAATGATAAAATGTCACCAACAGGTGGCAGCATTGGTTTGATCAGTACACTCAAATGACCAAACCACAAACTACGGTCATATGTTGATGTATCTGTTCCTATATTAAACATTACAATAATACATTCGATTTGATTCATTGCATACCTGTAAAACCTTTCCAATAGGCTAGCTAAGGTAAACAAATGAACAGATCACAAATCGTGTAAAAGATTGATTAGATCTAATTTAGCCTAATCCCTTTTCCCAGAAAGCTACCCTCTTGACGTTTTCACTCCAAACCCCTATCAACCAGCTACCTATTAGATGGTGTTCCTCATTAGGGTTGGGGAAAAAGCCACACTCCAGGAACAGAGCTGTAAAGCCCGAACTGTCCTCTGTCAGGTTTCTAGGTCAGTTGGTCGGTCTGTCTCTGTCGTGTTGCCAGCAGGTGAGATGTCTGGGCCTGGTGTCTGGTGTCTGGTGCCTGGTGTCTGGTGTCTGGTGTCTGGTGTCTGGTGTCTGGTGTCTGGTGTCTGGTGTCTGGTGTCTGGTGTCTGGTGTCTGGTGTCTGGTGTCTGGTGTCTGTGCTTGGTGTCTGGTGTCTGGTGTCTGGTGTCTGGTGTCTGGTGTCTGGTGTCTGGTGTCTGGTGTCTGGTGTCTGGTGCCTGGTGTCTGGTGTCTGGTGTCTGGTGTCTGGTGTCTGGTGTCTGGTGTCTGGTGTCTGGTGTCTGGTGTCTGGTGTCTGGTGTCTGGTGTCTGGTGTCTGTGCTTGGTGCCTGGTGTCTGGGCCTGGTGTCTGGTGTCTGGTGTCTGGTGTCTGGTGTCTGGTGTCTGGTGTCTGGTGTCTGGTGTCTGGTGTCTGGTGTCTGGTGTCTGGTGTCTGGGCCTGGTGTTGTGAGTGTGTGTCCGAGGCTCTGAGCTCTAAAGCCTGTTTGTCGGTATTCACCTCCCCAGAGGCTGTGAGGCAGTGAGGCAGTGAGGCTGTGGGGCTGTGGGGCTGTGAGGTTATGAGGCAGTGAGGCTGTGGGGCTGTGAGGCAGTGAGGTTGTGAGGCAGTGAGGCTGTGGGGCTGTGAGGCTGTGAGGCGGTGAGGCGGTGAGGCTGTGAGGCTGTGAGGCAGTGAGGCAGTGAGGCAGTGAGGCTGGAGTGACGCACGACACAAGGGATCAGGAGGCTCCTCGCAACGCTCCATGAACTAGCACACCACTCACATTTCTATAAGCACACAGCTCTCTCTCTCTCTATCTCTCTCTCAGGATCTTTCTCTCTCTGGATATCTCTGGTTCTCTCGGGATCTCTGGATCTTCTCTCTCAGGATCTTTCTCGCTCTTTCTTTCACTCTCTGGATCTCTCTGGTTCTCTCTCTCTCTCTGGATCTCTTTCTCTCTTTCTCTGGATCTCTCGGGATCTCTGAATCTTTCTCTCTCTGGATCTCTATTTCTGGTTCTCTCTCTCTTTCTGGATCTCTCTCTCTTTCCGGATCTCTCTGGATCCCTCTTTGTGGAGATTAAGGTCTTGAGTAAGGTGGTTCCAACCAAAACAAAGAGGACTCTATTGATCATCAGGTGCAGCTAGGCCTCAGATTATTGGATGTTATTATCCATTCATGCTGCAGTCTTGTTAATGTCACCTACTGTCTCAGTGACCAAGCCTTCGTAATGCTTTGTAGTGGTTAACCCCCTCCCCTCCGCTCTCTCTATCTCTCTCTGTGATCATGAGTTTAAGACAAACTGAACCTCACCAAATGTGATGAATAAGAATCCCTTTAATTTGAACTGTATTTTCTTCCATTAATCATTTAATAAAAATGTTTGGTGATTAATAAAGTTCTGAAAGTCCTGTTTCTGGGGTCTGTTCTCTTCTTATGGCTGTGAGGTGTCCTGTGTGTCTTTGTGTGCTGTGTGTGTATGCTGTGTCTGTGTGCTGCATGTGTGTGTGTGTGTCCAGTGTGTTGCTGGGTCCTGAGCAGAGTAAGCCAAGTGTTGGAGGAAGGCTGACCAGGGTGTTTCCATTGTGCCTCAGTCTGGCTAATCTGATGAGCAGTAATGATTATTACACGGTATCTGTCCGTGACACACTCTAGATGTGAGCGCACCAGATGGCCAGAGCTATCCTGACAACTGCTGCCATATTCTTAGGAGGGACCTTGTGGTTTTCATGACGTGTTCATCCTCATTGGATTTTGCCGTAGACTGTGGAAGAGATTCAGACTGTAGGAGGAGCAGTGACCGCTGACCTGTGACACAACAGGGAGCCTCCACAGGTGTCGTCACCAGACACCCAACTGTGTCGGATTCTTCCAGAAATACACTATTTTAGTTGTCAGTTTCAGGGTTATGCTGTTTTAAGTGGTCACTCTGGAGGATGGGATCAGATAGGGTTGTAGTTGTGTGGTAGCTGTTCAATGGGATGAAACTAATTTAAGTTATTGAGAAATAATTTAGCGCCAACTATCTATTGAGTCATTTGGTAGTCTTGAGGCCAGCTAACAATTGAGCAAAAAATTAGCTTCTCTTCAGAAGTTCCAGGAGAGGTTGTCTAAAACAGGCAGACGTGTTGAACAGAATAATCCATAAAATCCAAAATGGCAGCATTTGACCCAGTAAGTAATTGTGTGCTATAGTATGTACGTGTGCATGAGTTGCTTGTTTGTGAGTTTGACCTGAATGTGAGAAGCCATCTGTTGGTCTTCCGGTCGTCCGCTCTCAGCCAGCCAGACAGATCCTGAAACCTAATTAAGCCAGTTATCCTTTATCTTAGATGTGTGTGAACAGTGTGGGAGTGTGTGTGTGTGTGTGTGTGTGTGTGGGGGGGGGGGGGGGGTTGTGAATGTGGAAACCAATTACAATTTGTAATCAGTGGCACAGTCTAGTGTGAAGTATTGGGCATGTTGTCAATCCACCAGGCTGCTCCCCTTGTCACCACTTATTTGAGGGTGGGACGACAGGAAATGATTGTGAGCATGTGGCTGGCACACACTTGTGGATTGTGTTACTGTAGACTATATCACTCGCTGCAAAAATCTATCTTTATGTAATTACATTTATTTGGTACAGTAGGACTGACTGTAAAAAAAGGAGGAGGGGTGAGAAAGACAGAAAGAGAGTGAGGGGGGGAAAGAGGGGGGGGCAAGAAGGGGGGCGAGAAAGAAGGGGGGGGAGAGAGAGACAGGGGGAGAGAGAGAGGGAGAAAGAGAGAGGGGGAGAGAGAAAGAGGGGGGGAGAAGAGAGGGGGGAGAGAGAGACAGAGAGAGAGAGAGAGAGAGAGAGAGAGAGAGAGAGAGAGAGAGACAGAGAGAGAGAGAGAGAGAGAGAGAGAGAGAGAGAGAGAGAGAAGGGGGGGAAGAGAGAGAGATGAGTTAAATCACTCCCCCTGGAGTAAATCTCCCACAATCTGATCAGTACCTGAGGAGAGCTTACTAGAGTAACTGGCAGGAAGAGGAGCTACAGACTGACAGTCAGGTACGATTCTGCTGTTTCTTGTGTTCACTTCATCAACTTTAGTTCTGAGATTAATCCAGGAAGTCCACATTTGGTTTGATGTTGAACAGAGCTGTTAAACAGAGTATTAATAATGATGTTTACTGTTCAGCAGATGCATGGTTAGTATACACCATGTATTTGTGTGTTCTTCGACTGTGGTGTGGTTAAAATACGTATGTAACTATCCCTGCTGGATGGGAGTCTCGTTTCGGCCTTTCATTTTCCGTTATCAGTGGCTATAGGGTGAAGGATAAATTAGGTATTTCTGTGTTTGGATGGCTCTGTTGCTCAAAAGATCTGAGGCAGATTTCTGCAAGGCGGAGTAGAGACTGGCTAAAGATGACACTAGTGGGAAACTGCAGGAACCAAGGTTTTGCTGACTAGTCATCATATACAGGAATATTTCAGAGCCTTAGCTTTCATGTCATTTGTTTTCTTCTGCAGGACTTACATAATTTATGGAGTTCATCAATGTTTATCTCTGGTTGAATTATTTTCATTTGTTTTAAAAATTCCGTATGATTTCGCAATTCAGTTTGATTTCAGTTGGACATTTTATTCACTTTGAATTCAGTACCTCGTCAGAGCTAGACACCCGACGACACAGTACGACAACACCGTAGCACGTTACTGTAGTCTTTGTGTGTGTTTTGTGCACATCGGCTTTTTGCTAAATCACTAATAGTGCTCGTCAGCTTTTGATTGGCCTCTAATCACAGCCTTTAATACCAACTTTTACCAGATGGTGCGGAAATAGTGAAGTCTAAACCAAGACGACCCCCCAAAACACACTCCCCCCCCCTAACACACACACATATTCTTCTGTAAACCCTGTTGTTTCGGAGTTTGTTAAAAAAATTCAATCGGGTTAATTGGGTGTTTTGTGGATAACGAACTTAGGACTGAGAGACACAAATGATTGGAGATTGGGTGTGACATGGGTCTGGCCCATCTGTCTTTCTGCTCTAAGCCCCGTGAATCAGAGGACCTGGTAAGAAACAGCTCCATCTTAGATAAGCTCAGACAACCGTTAACACGCCTCAACACAGACCTTGGGGTTGGGAAGACTCTCTAACAGATCCCAGTCTAGTCAATTAGTGGAATACAATCTAAAATCCATGATAGGAATTGGTCATTGTGAGAAATGTATACAAAATATTTTTTTAACTGTCTGAATATGTGCTTAAATTAACAACTGAATGGATGGTGATCAACTGTCTCTAAGTTTTTTGAGCACACACCCACGTGCACACACCCACGTACAAACACACACATACACACACACAAACACACACACCACTTTACAGCACACCACACTGTGGTTGGACCATGTCTGAAAGCGTCAGGTGATCTCCCTCACATCACGTCATTGACAGTGTTAATTACTGTCGTCACTCAGTGATTGTAGCTGTCACCGTTAGAGACCAGAATACTCCAATGGACTAACTTTGCCCAGTCCGGCTTCTGAAACTCCCCAAACGAAAACTTGAGCTAACTGCGAAGTTATGAAAGATTTTCAGTTTGAGCTCATGCTGAGTTTTGGGATGTTTTTCTCCCTATAGCACCATGGTATCATGCCGTCTGTTCCAGGGCAATCCTACAATTAATCCCTAAAGCCTGTTAATGAACCAACCTTGACAGAAGAATAGGCACAAACACTGCCTGAGAACTACCTTAAGAGCTTCTATATTCCAGTGAAACAACCAATGAAATGATATGTACAAGACGCATGTTCAGCTGAAACATTCTGCTCTGTTTGTATACAGGGGGATCCTTCTCTTTGAGACGGAAGCAGGAGAAAGACATCAGAGTAAACTCCAAGACCAAGAGAGAGATAACCAGTGGCAGGACTAACAGAGAGAGTCCCTAAGCCAGGAGACACATCTACTTGGACGTGACAGGCTGTTGAGCAGGCCTGGTCTGGGCCCGACAACAGAGGAGAAACCAGGGGTTTCCCTTGAGAAGCTTCCAGGGACGGCTTGTCACAACACACCCAACACTCTCCATCCATGCTGCCTCCACAAAAGAGGTAGACTCGCTCTTCATCCTGTGCTTTATACCCCGCTCATGTTGAGAAATGAAGTCTGACTCTTCATCGTTGAACCCCACACCTGGACTCTCGAGGATGGGACACAGGTGGATGTTTCAGCCTTCGTTCCTGCCAACCCCCCTTCCTTTCATCCTCCTCGTCCTCTTCCTCCTCTTGTCTCCTGCGTTTGGCAGTGCCATGCCAGGGCCTGACTTCGACTACAGAACACATCCACGCTTCATCTGCACCCCCCTCCCTGTGGATGCAGACCCTGCTTGCTTCCCCCCGGGGGGCCCAGCTATGGGGGCCTCTGGGGCTGGGGGGCCAGGCCACCACGGGGCTCCTGGAGGGGTCCCTAACGGCTTTTGGGGGATGACGGAAGAAGCTAAGACCACCATCTTACACCTCAGGGAGAGCCTGGTGCAGCAGAAGGAGACGATCTTGGAGCAGAGAGAGAGCATCAGGGAGCTGACAGCCAAGCTGGCTATGTGTGAGGGCTTCGGGCGGGGCATGGGGCCCCAGGATGACCACCACGGAGACCCCTCTGGCCCCTCCCCGTCCTCCCGCGGACACGGGAGCCACAGCTCTCACGGCAGCAACGGCCACCGCTCTAAAGGAGGGCACGGCAAAAAACGGGGGAAGGAGAAACATGGAACACCAGGGGATATGACGTCATCGCCGGAGCAGATGAGCCGGATGCTGCAGGCTCTGAAGGAGAGGCTGGAGAAGGTGAGAGACAAGCACACGAGGACGGGACAGGACAGAGACAGAGAAAAGGCAGACTAACACAAGTTCACAAAGTAGTCAGGTGGCTGATCAGTTGGGGAATCGGGCTAGTAATCTGAAAGTTGCCAGTTCGATTCCAATGACGTTGTGTCCTTGGGCGAGGCACTTCACCCTACTTGCCTCAGGGGAATGTCCCTGTACTTACTGTAAGTTGCTCTGGATAGGGGCGTCTGCTAAATGACTAAATGTAATGTAAATGTAGTGAGTATAGGATTAAAAGAAACAAACAAAAAGACAGTTGACTTCCAGACAAGTGAAAGACAGAAGCTAACGAGATGTGTCCGACCCTGGCAGTGGTGTCAGCAGTGGGATAGTCACCGCCTGTCAGAGTCTAAAAGCCACTGTCCATCGTACTTTGGTTAAATTTAGCTCCACTGGGTTGACTAGATTTGGCAGGACAATCTTTATCTCAGTCCATTCCTCTCCTAATACAGACTATTCCCACATCTATTAGTTTCTATCATCAATCCACCTGTATTAGACTGTGAGGATGGACAGATGTCAGGCGCAGCGGGGGCAAACCCGAGATCAGCGTCAATTATCGTGATCTCCACTGACGGCCTGATTATCAGGGCACGCCACCAGACAAGCCTGGATTACTGCAGGCAGGCAGGCAGGCAGACAGGCAGACAGACACACAGGAAAACCGAAATAGTCTATCACAAGTACCTGATGCAGAAACTGTCTGGCTAATTTGCTCACCGGTAGCAACCTTCACACCGTCCTGAGGTGTCTCCAGTGGAGCAGCTGACTTGGACTCTGTCCACGCCTCGTGACCTGTTAGCTTGGGCTCACAGCTGTGTTCTGATTTGACACTTAAGCAGCACATAGCGTGTGTGAGGGCCAAAGTGTTGACTAGGTCATGATTGAAGGGGACAGAGAGGGCGCCGGGGCGGTCGAGGGTTAACGTGTGTGGTAATCTGCTCTCTCTCCCCTCAGCAGTCCAGGAACACTTCGTCCACCACGTACTCCAGCTCTCTGAAGGAGCTTCTGCAGAGGAAGATCAACGCTCTGGAGCAACAGATGCAACACCGCTCCACCGCGGCCCTCAGCAGCCCAGATCACCACGACAACGACAGTCACGGCGACAATCACGATCGCCATGACGACGGGAACCCAGGCGACGGTCACCACGCCGACGCCCACCATGACAATGAGCACCACGACGATGACGACAGTCACCATGACGACAGTCACCACGACGACAGTCACAGCGAAGACAACGGTCACGATGACGGCGATGAGGATGATGAAGAAGATGAAGACGATGATGAAGACGATGATGATGATGACGATGATGACAGTCACCACGACAACATCGCAGACAGTCATGGTTACCTTCCACGAACAGGCTATCACTCACAAGGCCCGAGGTCTGGGCTGCATTCCAACAAACTGGAGTCTGTCCTGAATCACCTGCATCACACAGGTACAACACATAACTCTGTCCTGAATCACCTGCATCACACAGGTACAACACATAACTTACCATTTATTTGAGACGTTCTGATAAATGGGCTAAACTGAGATTCCAGCTGTAAGCCGGTTCAAACAGGGAACCGACCCAAACCTCTAACCCCTCTCCCCCTCTCCCCCCTCTCCCCTCTCCCCTCTCCCCTCTCCCCTCTCCCCTCTCCCCTCTCCCCTCTCCCCTCTCCCCTCTCCCCTCTCCCCTCTGACTCTCCCAGGTTCCAACAGGAAGAAACTCCAGAGCCCTGAAGCCTTCCAGATCGGCTTCCCCATGAGGACCAACTACATGTACGGCAAGGTGAAGAGGACCCTCCTCCAGGAGATCTTTGCTCTCACCCTGTGCCTGTGGATCAAGGGGGGCGCGGGGCCTGGCCTGGGGACACCCTTCTCCTACTCTGTACCTGGACAGGCCAACGAGCTGGTTCTCATCGAGTGGGGCAACAACCCCATGGAGCTACTGGTGGATGATAAGGTGAGGAAGAAACAGACAGAGATAGAGGCCACAAAAGCATCCTGAACTCTTCGGAAGCGGCCGACATTGGCCAAGATGATCATTTGAAGGACAACGAGGCTTGCGAACCTCGGGGCTCTAAAGGGGGTGCTCATGGGTCAGTTTGGCACAAAAGTCTGACAGAAGGTGTGAAGTGTGGCAGTATGCTGGGACAACAGCTCCCTGCTGATCCCCTCTGCTGAGCCCTGAGCTTCTGTCTAAGCTGCTCTTGTCCTAAGGCGTCACCCCGCTTAAGGCGGATGAGAAGGGGGCGGGGCAGCCGATAGGGTTGGCCTTTTCTACTCCATCACGGACAGAAACACAGCAGCAATCATAGCTCGAATACGGAGCACTGTCTGTTTGTGTAAACCCCCCTCCCCCCCAGTGTGTTCTGATTCTGCCTCTGCCCAGCAGCTGTAAAAATAATATTTGTCGTGTTGAGACTGGGTTGTGTATCAGTAAAGTAGCTTGGAGTCTGACTGGGTCATCCCTCCTCTCCCCCCTCCAGGCAGTGACCCTGCCTCTGTCCCTGAGCGATGGCAAGTGGCACCATGTGTGTGTGACGTGGACAACCAGGGACGGTCTTTGGGAGGCGTACCAGGACGGGGTGAAGAGGGGTTCTGGAGAGGACCTGTCGGCCTGGCACCCCATCAAGCCTGGGGGGGTGTTCATCCTGGGGCAGGAGCAGGTGAGACTGACGTGGCCTGAACTTTCTTTGAAATGAACTTTGTCTGCTTGTTGATAGTCTTTGGGGACCACTGAGCTGTTTTGTAACTTTATAAAGTCTGTAAAGTCTGTGACAAGGACAATTATTGTTTGTACTTCACAATTTAATCCAAGAAATGGATATGTGACACTTAACTGTTGTTTGTCGCCATCCAGGACACTCTGGGCGGTCGTTTCGATGCCACTCAGTCGTTCGTGGGGGAGATGTCCGACGTGCAGATGTGGTCGCACGCCCTGACAGCTCCAGACATCTACGGCCTGGCGTCCTGTGGCAGCCACCTCAGCGGAGACGTCTTTGCCTGGTCAGAGGCCATGGTGGAGCTACATGGGGGGGTCACCAAGTACCCCTTCAACCCCTGTCACTAAGGGCAACGACCCGTCACCCAGGGCAACACCCCTGAACGGGCGAAGGAGGATGAAGCGCAGCCTTTTACATGAATCACCACTTTGTGAATCATCGTCCCAGACGCGTAGAAGACTTCTGACAAGCCACAGGAACTATGTAGGTTGGAGTTTGTCTCCACTGAAGCCTGTGAACTTCTTTTTAACACCCTGACCAATCCTCTTTGTAACCCTTGGAAACCATGCCTTCCTTTTAACCTGAAAGACTCGAGCTAGAGACATTTTAATGGAATGTGATGTACGTGTGTGATGTTTGATTATGCATTCCAGTTATTGACTTTCCGTCTTAGATTAGAACTAGAACTCAACATGTCACAGAACAGAGGTTGTACAAGGACGATAAAACATGTAGTTATACTGCTGATTGAAGTGAATAACAGGCCTCAGAAAACGAATTTAGCAGGTCTGTAAATGTTACAACAGGTGGTGACTTAAGTGAGTAGGTTTGTATTGGATAAGAGGTAGATTTAGTCTTGAGTGATCATTGGATTCTCTTTGACAGAGCATCCTTTGAAACATACAGCTACTAAACCAAAGAAAATGTTACAACAATTTAGTTTTGTTCTTTTGTGTCTTTTTTGTTCTTTTCTATTTTTCAAACTGTTTTTGGTTTACTTACATACTTGTGTTAATGTCTTTCCTGTATATTGTTCATATTTGTGTCTGTTTAAACTGACTGATGACCTCAGGTATTTTGACTATTTTGAGGGACTGACAGCAGTCAGCATTGGTAGTTTCTCGTTAGGGCGTTTGAAACAGTTTTATTTTAGCAAGAGATTCTCTCTTGAAATCGATTTAATAAATTTGACATATTACAAAGTACAATTTTAAAATGCACTATATTGAAGCAAGCTCTATTAAATTAGCAGGACGTTAAGATGTGAGGGTTGATTTTTTTAAAAATTATTATTAACAAGTTTACTTCTCTTTGTAATGTAGGCCTGTAAATTCATCTGAAATACCCATAGACACGTACTCCATCTCATACTCCAACCTTGTTCTGAAAATACTTGAAAAACATTTCGACATGGTTTGTAAATAAATATTTTGTATAACTAACTGCCATTTTTTTGGACACTATAACAAACAATTTCACCCAGAGGGCGAAAATGGGTTTTCACTTCAGTGAGTATGACTATGGTTTCAATGACCTGGCTTTGAGAAATTAGTTTCTAATGTTTTATATCATATTCAAGTGTTAAAACAACAATCATAAACAAAATCTTTTGCAAAACACTTAAACCATAACTTATTCACTCATTTTGTAGGTCTAAGTTTTCAAGTGAATAGAGCCATTGAGCTGGTTCCTGGTGAACACTAGATAGGACTAAAGATGAAGTTAAGCTGGAGACCCATTCACCTGTGCAGTCAAGATCGACTTCCAGCCCTCTGACCTAGCGACAGAGGATAGCTTTCACACGTGAGCACATGCACACACGCTGCTTAGGTGTGAACCTAGAAAACACCTCTAAGTCTAAATCTCTTGACCCTTTCCTCCTCCTTAAACCATACACACTTAAGACTTTCCTGCTCCACCATGCAGCACAGAGTAACACAGCAGGCAGAAAAACAGCCCGACACCAAAAGGACCGCAGGTCCTGTGAATTCACTTAACTCACTGTGAATTCACTTAACTCACTGTGAATTCACTTAACTCAGAACAAAAATGTACTCAGTTCACTTTTTATTGTTTCACAAGTTAACTGGCATCACTGGTGTACCTTGGTTCTGTTTTGCTACATTTAGCATAGATGACAAATCCATCTTTACCTTACTGTAAATCAAATAAATAAATACAAAATAAGACAGAAATCCTGGATTAGGAGGTGGTAGGGTACTGGTGGTTATATCATGCTTGAGATCGGGCTAGCCAGAGTACAGTTGTGGAGGCAGGTGTAAAGGTCTAATCATACGTCCTGGATACTCAAATTGTGTCAAGCAGAGGTCAAGCAGAGGTCAGGTTTAACATCACAAATGTGTTTTGGCAACTTTGCACTTCAAGAGTATCCAGATGCTGTAGCGCCAGGCCGTGGTGTCGGTGTTGAGTATCCAGATGCTGTAGCGCCAGGCCGTGGTGTCGGTGTTGAGTATCCAGATGCTGTAGCGCCAGGCCGTGGTGTCGGTGTTGTGGACACCAGCTCACTGGGGGGTTAAGACCGTGCTCAGCGGGGCCTGGACACTGATCGTCAAGGTTACGCTCAGGCTCAGCTGACCACCAGTACCCTTAGAACAGTGGAAGCCTTGTTTCAACAGTCAGTTTCTCAGACGCTTTGAAAAAACACGATGAGTTTGTGTGAAGGAGGGGATTCTATACACCTCAATACAATTTGTCATATCCTTTCATGTGTTGTTACACCAAGCAGTCATTTGTCTGGTGATGTCATCATGAAAGTGGACACAGCGAAAACCATGTGATTGTACAGTACTGCCACAATCACCACTAGAGGGTACTGGAGATGGTTAATCAAGCCAATCTACAAGAACAGCACTTGGAAAGCCTGTCAAATGCTCAACTGTATAAAGTGCAATAGACAATAATTCTTATGCTGCATTTCCCTTAGTAACATTTCTAGTAACAAACGAATGCAAATCATCAAATATCCAGGGGCATGTCAGACTAAATCATGTCAGACTAAATGTATTATTGACACATCCTTTACATTGTTATTAATTCAGCACAACTTAATATATCATATTCAACAATTATATAATACTTGAAAGATTTATTAGTGTTCCTTGTTTTGCTGTTTTTCTTAACCTTTAGGAGAACATTTAAATGAGAATTCAGCTGTGGTACACCAGAGCCATTCATGCCACCTCGATTCTGCAAATCCCTCTGCTTCCAGTATCCATCAGAGTGGTGTAGTGTGTCTGCAACATGGTACAACCCAGCTAGTGTTCACTTAACTGTGCTGCCAAGGGAAGGAAGCGACTCTGACAACACAGTGCGTCTGCGCTTCACCAAGCCAGTTTCATACCCGCTCGAAACAGACCCAAGATCAGAATGGAATCATATTTGACCCTCACTCCTAACAGATGTTTTTTGTCGCATCATTTTCCAATCTAGAGCTGAGCCTCTAGTTAGCCAACAGGGAACACTAACAGTGCTTCTGACCGCCAGCACGACAAGGAGTCTGGTCCATGTGAACGTAAGAACATGCATCTGTTCATATCCACATGCAGTTCTACAGTAGCTTGTACAAAATGAAAATCCATAACAAAAAACTACAAAAAAAACAAACAATAAATTAAAGCATTTCTATGTGTGTCGTAAACAAATATACTAACATGTATTTACAAACAAAAAAAATATACATTGTAATAAGCTGCCGTTGTAACTTTTCTCAAAACCCACTGTAGTGTACGATATAGACCTGGGTTGAACAGTTAACTGTCTGTACAAGGGAGAGGAGTTAGGAGAGCTGGGGAGGAAAAGTCACTGATCATCGTCTGTCTCATGTCTCACTCGTAAACTTTAGGTCCAAATTCACTTGAGGCGTTGTGTCGTTATGGCGACACGGGAAAGGCATCAGGACAAACCCACATCCTGCTTTAGAGACATGAGGAGACATCTCTCTGCCAATATGTGTGCAACCTCAGCTGTATCCAGGAGAAGACTGCCCACTTCTGAAGTTACAGATATGATCTGTGTACTCAGATATGATCTGTGTACTCAGATATGATCTGTCTATTTAGATATGATCTGTGTACTCAGATATGATCTGTCTACTCAGATATGATCTGTGTACTCAGATATGATCTGTGTACTCAGATATGATCTGTGTACTCAGATATGATCTGTCTTCACTGCTGCTGGCTGAGCTGAAAGGAGACTGAACCGTCGACAGGAACAGTGACCAGTGACAATTTCCTTCCAGAGATGCTACGGTGTTAAAGCATGACTTTGATCATGCCGATACAGACATCATAATCACGCCGTGAGAGGGCAGTAGAAAACCAGGAGCGCGTCTCAATACTTCATAGGAGCTTCCTCTGCATGCAGGCTAACCATGAACCCCTACTACAGTGATATCTACGAACTACACTGTTTAGAATGCTAGTACCGTTTAACGCTTGCCCAATATTGAATGTGTGTCTACTCGGGAGTAAAACACAAAAGGACAGGCATAAATAAAAGGAGGCCACCGTAGCCTATTGAGACGCCACCCGTGAGAGTGATGGAAGAAGGAGGCTGAGGGGCGTGTGGAGCCGCTCAGGACCCTGAAGAACACGTGTTTCACAGTTCACTTCAATGGCAAAGGAAGAGGGGGGGAATGTGGGGAGGGGTTTGAGTGAGTGCACTTGCTGTAGTGTGTGGAGGTTTACTGTACACTTGGGAGGCGTGATGTAGTGGACAAAACAGTGCTGTTGAAGCAGTCAGTCTGTGTGGATGAGTTGTAAACTCTATGTGCCTTGGAAGGTTTCTTAAACAGGATAGCAAGGGGTCCTCTTATTAGAGAGAAAGTGGGGTTGGGGGGGTGAATGAATGGGTCTAGGAAAAAGAGAGGATCCAAAGGCTGGTGCCCCACACTGGAATGAGAGATGGGGAGAGAGAAAGAGAGGGGGGCGGGGGAGGAGAGGCAACAGTAGAAAGAGAGGGGGGCGGGGGAGGAGAGGCAACAGTAGAAAGAGAGGGGGGCGGGGGAGGAAAGGCAACAGGAGAAAGAGAGGGGGGCGGGGGAGGAGAGGCAACAGGAGAAAGAGAGGGGGGCGGGGGAGGAGAGGCAACAGTAGAGGGCGATCTAGGGTTGCTCCTCCTTCTTCTTGAGGGAAATGCGCTTCTTCCTGGCAGCAAGCATCTCATAGAAGGGGTCCACGCTGACCGCAGAGCTGGACGGACAGGGGGGGGAGGTCAATACATTACATTCATGCAACTACTTACTACTGCTGAACTCCTCCCCTCAACACCCCCCTTCTCCCCCCTCCCCTCCTTACTTGATGCTGTGGATCCACTCGTCCTTCTCCTCCGGCGTGGGGGCAGAGATGCGGTACACGTTGTGGTTGCCCTCCACCACCCTCCCGTCTGCCTCCGTCTTACAAGCCTTGATCAGCTGGCCGCGGTTGTTAGGAATGTACAGCTCAAAGCAGTTCTGTGGGGGACGGGCAGGGGGGTTAGAGTGGGAGCACAGGAAGAAGGAAGCGTCGACCAACATGAGCATGTGACAAGGGACCACACGCCCTGGGAGCTGATCTGAGGGAGCGCTATGCAGATTAGCATTCACGGATGGATTTAGAAAAAAGTATCTTATGTGATGGATGCTGTAGGTGTTTTTCCAACAGTGCAGTGGTGGATCCATGCTCCAGAACGTTCTCAGAGCAGGTGCGTGGGGGATCCATGCTCCAGAACGTTCTCAGAGCATGTGCGTGGGGGACTTACAGGTTTCCTGGGGTCTTCCACCTCTCGTATACTGAGGTTCTCCAGAGGGATGATGCCTCGGGGTTCCTTGTCCTGAAAACACACACACACACATTACACACTCACACTCTACACACATTACACAATCTACACACACACATATTACACACTCTACACACACACACATTACACAATCTACACACACATTACACACTCTACACACACACACATTACACAATCTACACACACATTACACACTCTACACACACTGTGGTGTGCAAATTCTGCGGGGATGTCCCCATCACTCCAGCATTAATAAATGATCCCACATCTTCAGAGCTGTCACATCCTCCATGACTCCACATTCATAATTACATCCAAAACACTGGTGAGGAGCATTAGTGTCGAAACGTGTTCAGATTAGGACCCGCGGTCTGAATCTCCACTCATATTACTCACTGTGGTGTATTCAAAGTAGTAAAGGCAGTTGTCTGTGAGGATGAACCACCTTCGCTTCCAGGTCTTGACGCGCCCTCCTGTCGTGAACAAACATAAACACAAGAACACGTGCGTCATGGACGAGCGAGGATCAGCCAAGCAGGAAGATGACTGAAGAGAGAGGAGCGGGGACCAGCTGGTCATACACAGTGCTACGGGTGCCTCTCTGACTGACATACATACATACCTCCTGAGAAACAAGCAGGCAGCAGCAGAGTGGAAATCACAGGGAGGAAGCAGAGACAACGAGGACCCGGGGGAACCGGAGGAGGAGAGAGGGAGGGAACGGGTAGGAAAGAAGAGAGAGAGAGAGACACAGAGAGAGACAGAGAAAGAGAGTAGAGAGACACAGAGAGAGAGAGAGAGTAGAGAGAGAGTAGAGAGACAGAGAGAGAGAGAGAGAGAGAGTAGAGAGAGAGTAGAGAGACACAGAGAGAGAGAAAATAGAGAGAGAGAGAGAGAGAGAGAGAGAGAGAGAGAGAGAGAGAGAGAGAGAGAGAGAGAGAGAGAAAGAGAGAGAGAGAGAAGATATTAGTGACACACAGATCCCTGACCCTGCCATGCAAGAGAAGGTGAACAGATCAGACTGCCGTGGCGCAAGACAGCGACCCGCCACCAGGGGGTGGCAGACCAACACGTCTGGGTCACGTCTGTCCAAGCACAGCCACACACTGGCAAGGCCCGAGGGAGTCAAGCAAGGAGCAGTATTTGGCCTCGCCAGATTCCCTGGGCAGCCTGTTGTCAGTGTGTGACGCTGCTTCCTGTAAACCTCAGAAGAGAAGGAGGGCAAGCTCACTCCAGCTGGTTTAGAAGAGGACACACCACAGAGGTGAACATACAGTCGTATGCTTTGTATTTATCATGATTATTACAGGAAATAGCCTTGATGAAAAATTGAGAAGATACACCTTTCTACAACCTTAAAATCAAACATTTTCAGTCAGTATTAGTGTTAGGTCGAAGCAGGCTGGTGTGCTGAGGTGAGCAGCAGTACCCCCAGCCAACCACCAGGTGCCGCCACTGCTGCCGTACCCAGTTTGAGCAGCCAGCCCTCTCTGTCGGGGTTGAAGAAGGTGTGCGTCAGGTCGTTGCCGTCGTCCTCAGGGATCTTGAAGGGCTCGTTCTTGATGCTGTCATACAGGTTCTGGGGAAGAGACGGCAACACATACAGGTTTGAAGAGGAACGCAAAAGGGGGATTAACAGTTATCATTTTGCAGATAGTAACACACACACACACACTCACACTCACACTACTCTCACAGAAACACACACTAACCCTTAGTAGGTCCTCGGGCAGGTCTCCCCCCTCGTTGATGCCTCTGTTCATGGTGATGAAGCGGTCCACCGCAGGCTTGTCCCTGACGTTGGGGTTGTGGAGGCTGGTGTTCAGCATGATGATGGCAAACGACAGCACATAGCAGGTGTCTGGAGGAACAGGGCACACACAGGTTCAGAATCGCTGTGTTTCTGTGTGTGTGTGTCTGTGTGTGTGTGTGCGTAGTGTGTGTGCGTAGTGTGTGTGTGTGTGTAGTGTGCCTGTATGTACCGGTGCTCTGGAACACCCCGGGGTTGCAGTGACAGTAACGCTGGGCGAAGGCCTCCATCATGCGGTCAATCTTCTGAGCTTCTCCTGGCAGACGGAAGCTCCACAGGAACTGCCTGCAGCGGGAGGGGGGGAGGGGGGAGGGGGGAGAGGAGAGGGGGAGGGGGGGTTAGTGCATGCTTGTGAACTCAGAGCAGAAGCAGTGTAGACCGAGGGCAACATCTGCATGGAAGGCTTCAGCTTACCTGAGGGCTTGAACCAAGTTGAGGTCGGTAAACTCGTGGAGGTCCACAAACGCCTGCAGCACCTTGAGGTTGAAGTCATCCCTAGAGAGGAAGAGGAGGAGAGTGAGACGGGGGGGGGGGGGGGGGAGGGGGAGTATAAAGCAGAGAAAGAGAAATAGAACAAGTACCTCTCTCCTAGGTAATCTCCAATGGCTGTCTTGTTGAGGCCCTCTCCTTTGTAGAGGAACTGGGCTACGTCCTCCATAGTGTGTCGAAGCAGCTCGTTGTCCACCAGGAACACAATGCCCTGAACACACAGCAACACGCTCAAACACACCAGGAACACAATGCCCTGAACACACACCAACACACCAGGAACACAATGCCCTGAACACACACCAACACACCAGGAACACAATGCCCTGAACACACACCAACACGCTCAAACACAGCTGTGCACACGCAAAGAAAGAAGCCTTGTCCTTCTGACTCAGGTCCACTTCCTACCTTCTTAGGATCCATGTTGAACTTCTTCCTGCCCATAGCCACATGCCGACTCTTCTGCAGGGTTTTACTGAGAAAACAGGACCAGGTGACAGTTACTACACATGCCCATCAACAACTCAGTTAGTACCAATAAAACAATACCAATAAACGTACCACAGGAAGCGTTTGTGTGTGTGTGTGTTTGTTTTGCACGGTACTGGTACCGTTCTGAGGTACGTATGAGATGCCAGTGTTTCCCACACATAGACTAATTTGTGGCGGTGCGCCACAGAATCAACACCGGCCGCCACACATTGCGTTTCGTAAAACATTTTTTTTATCGCTATTTAGGTTAAAACACGCAGCGTATTCGTTCAGCTGCATTTCCTTTCCCCTGCTCTCCCTCCGTCTCTCTGTCACTCATGCGTCTTTCCCACATATGCACACAGTCACAACGTCAGCACACGTTAGCAACAATGCATACATATGCCGTTCTAGTAAGCCCGACAGCTATATCAGCGAGCCTTCAGCATTAGTGCCGTAGCTAAAAGTCGAGGAAAGTTGAGGCTACTTCCCCCCCCCCCCCCCCCCGGTCTGACATCCCCCACCCCTCCCCGCCACAATTAGATTTCTTATCTGTGGGAAACACTGGATGCTAAATGTGAACGTATGAATATACAGCCGTCTATCTCCACATGCAGTGCTACAGTCGCTTGTACAAAATAATAATCCAAAACTACACAAAATAAACAATGAAATAAACATGATTTCAAAATGTTGGCATTGTGACGACAGTAGGGTCAGTCTGTCCCACCTGCCCTCAGTGCTGGTCTCCAGGCCCTCCACCTCCAGGAGGGCCTCTCGGAGCTCATCTCGGAGCCTCTGGATCTCCTGCATCAGGGCGCCCTTCCTGCGACGGATGTCTTCCAGCTCGCAGCGCTCCTCTGGGCTCAGGTCTACTGGAACTGCAGGGGGGGAAAGACAGGCTCATCAGTAACGCTGCCAGACAGTGCAGGGGGGAAAGACAGGCTCATCAGTAACGCTGCTAGACAGTGCAGGGGGGAAAGACAGGCTCATCAGTAACGCTGCTAGACAGACCCCACGAGGGGCAGTTTCCCTGCAGCACGTTGGGGTGGTTGTCGTCAGTGGGTCTGATGCAGGACAGTCCCAATTAAATATGATGGAGAGAGGAGGGGGGGGGGGGGGGGGGGGTAAGGGCTGGGCTGGCGTGAGTAATTGGGATGCATGGATTCTGAATATGTTAAAGAGAACCAAAAAAATGTGCAGAGGAACAAGACCTAGAGAAAAGAGGAGCTTTGTGCGTTTGAAAGATTGCTCTGGATATTCATGTTGCTAAAGTGAGCCCAGAGACAAAAGAGCCTCTCCCTCTACAACACCGATTCATCTCATCAATGATTCATCTCATCAATGATTCATCTCATCAATGTATGGTGCATCCAAGTACCAATTATAACTCCTAAATGGCAAACTGGCTCAGATCCACTTCCAGGCTCGATTCGCTGGCCTGTACCTAATCCATGCATCTAGCATGTGTGCTCAAACTGAACTAAAGTGGGCAGTCAGTGGGTAGATGAGGACTATCATTGCTTTGCATATTTACTGGTGCATGCAGCATGTTCACTGACAAAGTTTAGTGGTGGCACTTCTGAAAACTGGTCGAACAGGCCAGCCCATGTGTGCCCATGCAAACATCAGATAAAAGATAGTTGGAGGAGAGGATAAACAAGTTTAAAATCCATCAACCAAAACGGTATTTAGCTTCAGTGCTCTCTAGAAACATTCCGAGAACAGTTGACATTCTAAGACAGAGCTCTGAGATCACTGTCCTCTAGGAAGGAGGAAGTTTAGATGTATGTTTTGGTTCAGTGTTGACATACAGACGGGTTTTTGCAAATGCATCTTAAATAGAGGACTAAAACCCATAAGGAGTCATCATCATCATCTGTACAATCAATGACAATGTTATACTTGGGTAGGAAGGACCTTTTGTCAGAAATCCAAAGACAGATAGGCTGGCTATATCCATGACAGAATTGTAGACATACAGAATAAAGGCTACACAAATGCTTAACGGTTCAGGTTGCAAATCATGCAAATCATATTTCCAGATAAGTGTTCCGCCTGTCACAACACACACTACCGGGCCCCCAGAACCGGGTTGACATGTTTAATTTACCAAATGACAGACACACTTCTAAAAAATTAAAACCCTGCAATGATATTAATAAATTAGTACTACTCCAAATGTATGGCAGTCAGGAGCTGGGAGGTTAGTTAGCTTTATAAAAACAATCATGACAACAATCTGGGTCTCCAACAGCCTACAAATATAATAAGACATAGCTGGGTTGACTGTAGACTAGGACAAATACAATATTCGATAGTCATCTGCTAAATGGCTAGCAGTTAGTACTAATAAATGGTTAGTATACAGTACTAGCTAATTACTTGGCTAGAATTAGTAAACAATGGATTGAGTAGCTAGCCGCTAAGTCGTGAGCAACTAGCTTTAACGCTTTTTCCAACGCCGTTCTGAATGCGTGTTGGCAGATTCACAATGTACGGCGAAGTATCTAGCTAACTATGTGGTCCTTGGTGATCTAACAACGGCAGGTAAGGTAGCGGTGGCTTGGAAGGATGTTATTGCCATAACGGACAACTAGCATGATAGCTTACTAGTACAGGCTAGACAGAGCTAGCCCTGGTCAGGTAACAACGTATAGCTAGCTACACAGACGACATCATTAGCTGTGTCCAACAACGAGCCAGCTAGCTAACATTAGCTAGATAGCTAGAAATGCTTACTGTAGTCCAGGTCATCCATTTTTGGCGCTTTGCTTTTAGGCATAAATATTTCAGAGTCGACTGTCATTCAATAACCGAAAATATAATGGATATATATGGAAATATATCCTCAAAATTAAAAGGAAATAAATAAATAAACAGCCTGCGTTCCGAAACCTGAGGCACAGACAAAGGGGGTGGTAGTACAGGAAGTGACGCAGCTTTCAAGATAATCGTGCAAAAAACCTCCTCGGTGGGGCGTGTCTCTCTCAATCAATGCTGTTTACTCAGCACTGTACTCAGACATTAGAAGCAGGGTTCTCAAGTCTCACGCATTTCAACCATTTGTCACACTGAGAAGTAAGGGATAACTTGTTCCACTATGTACAATTAATGACATACTGAGGGAAGATTTATGCCGAGTTGATAGTTGTCTCGAGTTGTACAGTTAATAAATGCCAGAAAACATGACCCATGCGTGATTCATATGGTAAAAAACGGTTAAACGAAACAGCAAGTTCAGAGCGTGTTTGTGTAAAGAGATCAGAATTTAACCGAGCGGTAAGTGACTATGATGCCAATGAGGTGTGTTTTGAGAGACTGGATTCCAAGAAGGAGGTGTATGAAAGTCATGGAGAAAGAGGGGGGTGATATTGAAAGGAAGGGGCTAGTTGGTTTCAAAGAGGAAAGAGGAAGAAGGAATGGCATTTGGAAAGACGAGAGCAATAACAAGATACCACGGCTATGGCTAGATTACTCACAGAGAGCAACATGTAACAGGTTTTTGAGACATCAGCTTCCTTGTTTATCATTGTACTGGTCTGGGCCTGATTAAAAACAGGAGACAATGCTAAGGTCAGACTTTATGTACGGTTACTTTTTAAACAATAGTTTCTGTCAGAGAAGTATTTGAAGAATGTTGTTGATTAAAAAGCCGCTTTCCCCTCCAAATGTCTATATGTAGCTTCTTAGAAAAAGTACAAAATATAAGTAAAACCTGAAAACTTTCCAAGTAAAATTTATTCTTTTAAAAGAGGAAACAAAACATTGGAAAACAAATATAACTATGAACTGTACATTATATATATATATTTATATGTATATTATATATGTCAATTTTAGTAATACAATTTATATTCCAGGCAGAATAAACTAGACAAAGCTTCTAACTGGCATGATCAATTAAAGGGTCAAACCGCAACATTGTCATTTCAAATTTCTCAAAAACATTGCAGTCCAAACTCTGGCCATAGACAACAAGCCCCCTACCAGGTTTCAATTGTCATACATACTCTTAAAATAGAGAGTCATTTAATAAAATATTTTTTTGGTAACATTTAATACTGAATTGATGCCAGTCCAGAACCATGATTCCCTAGTTTAACCATTACTCTTGACATTCTTTACCCCATAGGACGTTGAAAGATGCATGACATATTCTGAAGTATATTCCTAAATCTGTTAGCCTGCTATGTTAAAGGCTGCTTGTAAATTCTACCATCTATGGCCCACGATGGATAGTGTAACTTGGGTGTTAACCAAGCTAAAATCAGCAGGTTGAAGATCTCGACTTTATGAGACACAGCAAATCCATACCACTGTGTCACAGGTACTGAAAAGACTACAGGGAAGAACTGATTGATACATGCTAATTATGATTAAATTTCTGACTACAATTGAAAATCTTTGGACCGTAAATATATAGGTAGGTAGGAACACAATTTAGCACAATTCCAATTTGGACAGCCATTCCATTTGTGTTGGGAGGCACAACATTGCACACAACCTAAAGTTTATCAATGATCCATGTTAAAGTGGTCCATTTAAGATTATATCTAAAGCATGTGGAAAGCTCCTGTTTGCTTGTAAAATTACCTAATCGGTTTCTTTTTAGTGTTTACGTTCAGACTTAAAAGCTAAAACTCAATCCCAGCTTGTTCTGATATTTTGCTCTGCAACAGAACATTACCCATTTGATCCACAAATACAGCCCTTAAAACATGTTTTCCGAATTTGTTACAATCAACGTAAGGTAAAAAGTACTGATTATATTTTCAAGGCAGTTTACTTGTGTGGAAGTGAACTTTTAGAAAAAGAAGAAACCAGCATTAAGTAGTACGTATGTGATGTCAGAAGACGTGGAAATGTTCAAACCTCATATCCACTGACTGCAAAACGTGCTCAGGCTCTCTTGTGTTCACTGTGTTACAACATCACTTTTTGCTAGCATCATTGTCCTCATGCATCCCTTCACAAACAAAATAAAAATACAGGCAAATACTATTTATGCCACGATGGTCACTGTTCAACAGTCCCATAGTTCCAGTCGCTGGTATACCCGTGTTTTTCGTAGTTTTGAACATAACTGGCATGTCTATATGTAGTAGTCTGTGACTTTTGCTATAGATTAAAATCCTCTGCCAGCTTGAATTTAATATATACATACACACACACACACACACACACACACAAGTACTGACTAACATCATAGACCTGCAGCTAGGTGTGTGAAGCTTGGTGTTTCTTAGAGCGGACTGTCCCTATTGGCCCTAGGTGTGTGAAGCTCGACTGTCCCTATTATAATCCGTGGACGGAGATATGCTGACTAAGAGATTCAAGTTTTTACGTAAGAAAGGGCAAAGTCACAACAGTTGCACTTTTAAGTCCAATGCTGGATAAGGCATTCCAGGGATGGAGGTTTGTACATTGAAGGAGGGGGGGCGGAAAGGGCATTCTACCTCATTTGAACAAAAGGTAGCTGTCTGAAAGTTTTCTACAACATTTCAGCTCCGTGTCTTCACTGTATAAGGCAAGGTCAGGCCGAGGATCCCTACACACTAAAACATCTACTTCTCACTCAAACACCGTCAGCAGAAACACCGTCAGCAGAAACACCGTCAGCAGAAACACCGTCAGCAGAAACACACTACCAGACAACGCGGTCCTGTGTTTTTGTTTTTCCCTCTTATAATTCCGTTGCCGTTTTCACGCCTCTCAGGGTAAACTGAGTGTAATCCAACAGCTGTGCAACGAGGTGCGATTTGCATCAGTTTTTAAATTCTCTATCAATCCGTCCAACGCGCGCCCTGCGCGACAAGCAGCTTGACAGGTGATCCCTTTCACTAAAGCCCAGGAAAAACAGCTTCCGCAATTCCAGCTACGAATCTAATTTTTTTTTCTCAGTCCTTTCGTGTGAACGTAGATGGATTTAGAGATGACGTCATTCTGGAGAGAGCACCGTATCAGATGATCAGCTCGACCAATGGCAGCTCAGAATTTGGTAATCTTCACTCCAGAGTCCCCGACGATGAGTCGAGCCATCGAGGGATGGACCTAAGGAGGTCGGAGACACAAACAAAAATAAATGAATGAACCATGCGCAGCGTCATGAAGTGATTACTAGAATACCGTTGACAACATAGATGTGGAACAGAGTACAAACGCAAAAAACAAAAACACTCATCTATGGCGAAACTTTGAATTAAGAGTTGAGAAAGAATAAGGATTTAGATTAGAAAGAATACAATCTTTTAATCTGCCATTTGCCACAGTGCACACAATAACACAAAACCAGAGGCCCCCACCCCCTTACGTAACACCCACTGAAACCACAGTTTGGGCCATCCTGTCCTCACTCATATCGCATACTGCTTTATCCCCTTCACCCCATGATACTGCAGCCTCTGGCACCTTTCACTCACATCTAATCTCGTACTCATTTGTTCTTCCCTCCTCTTTATCAGCAGGGTAATAACCTATGGCCTTTATGTCCATAAGAAGGTGATTAGGAATCCTGATAACACGCCCAGGACTGGCCCTGGCTCCTCTGCACTACTGACCTGCGCTTGTAGGGGTCCGTAGGGCACCAGCTCCCCATCCACGGTGAGCGTCCCTCGGGAGGACAGGGGCTGCAGCCTGAAGGCCCTGGCTGGGACGTGACTCACGTAGGGAGAGCTCAGAGACAGGTGGGAGCCTCTCTCCATGGCGAAGAACAGCCTGAGCAGGGTGGCTCTGGAGATGCCTGCTCGCACAAACGTCAGGTGGATTAGCCCGTCGTCGAAGCTAGCCTGGGGGGCCGCGTGGAGGTCGGCCCCCAGATGGGTCTGGTAGATGGCCAGGACGAGGACAAAGTCCCCCTCGATGGTGACCCAGTCTCGGGTAGGGAGGGGCTGGTCTAGGGGGGGCAGGAGGTCATCTCTAGGGGGGTTGAAGGGGAGGAGGACGGGATGACGGTTCTTAAGGGCTCCTGCCGGCTCTGTCAGGTCAAAGGTGAAGGATGATGATGGGTTACGGAGAGAGGGGGAGGTAGATGTGGAATTGGGGGTGTTGGGACGGGGGGCAAGGTAGGAGGAAGAGTGGGGGGAGGCACAGGATGGGGAGGACGGAGGGGTGGGGGACAGGGAGAGGGAGAGTGAGGGGAGTTTAGGGGGTAGCGAGTTGGAGTGTGGGTGATGGAGCAAAGAGAGGGGTCTGGGTCGAGATGCGTTCTGGTTCTGGTCCAGGGTTTTGGGCTTGAAGGAAAAGGGCGAGTGTCGGAAGGGTGAGGAGATGGTGAGAGCTCGCTCGCGGGCCACGTCTAAGGGGTAGGGGTCTCTATGAAAGAACGTCCCGTTCAGATCCAGCTCATCTTGCTCGTATGACATCCCACACTGTGGGTCCGCTTCCTGGCTCATCGGCTGGCTGAACAGCGCATTGGCTATCTGGCTGGAGGGGGCAGAGTTTTTCCTCAGGGTCTTCCTGGTTTCCTGGAGGTTGTCTGGGTAGGAGAAGCAGCCCTCGGCCTCTTCATCTGCCTCTCGTCCGACATCCACCCCGTAGCTTTCCCCCAGCTCTCTAGCCTCCACCATCCCCTCCTCCTCCACAGAGCCCCCACTGCCTCCTCCGTCTTTCCCTGGCCCTTCCTCGTCCATCTGGCTTAGATCCCGCTTCACCCTCCCTCCCCCTCTTCCCTCATCATCCCTGTTCCCTTCGGAGTCATCCTCTGTTCCCATGCTGCTCTCGTCCCTTTCCGTCGACTCGGAACTCGCCCCGGACCTGTCCTCCTCTGCGTACATCCCCACCTCGCCCTCCCTCTCCTTCTCCCGGTCCTCTGCTAGACTGCTCGCCCTCACCACGCCGGTTCCTCCGCCCCGGGCTCTCTCCCTCCTCCTCTCCCTCTCCTGCTGCCTCTCCGCCTCGCGCTCCCTCTCTCCGTCGCCCCTCCGGAGGCTCCTCTGCTCGCTGATGCCCATGTCGGAGCAGGTGCGGTGGATGGGAGTGCGGCAGAAGCCGTCCAGGCCCTCGGTGATGCTGCGGGACAGCGGTCGCCGGGGGGGCGTTGGGGTGGTGTCCGGTGAGGGGGTGATGACGGAGGGGGGCAGGTAGGACAGCCGGCCCTTGTAGGAGCGCAGGGAGGCGAGGCGCACCAGGGTGCCCAGCGTAAACCGTGCCGAACCCAAACCCCGATACCTGGAACGAGGAAAGAGGGGTTAAGAGAGGAGCGCGTGGTTTGATTTAACAAACAGTGGCAGGTTTTGGTGACCGCTGAGAGGGGGCTGAGGGGGCCTAACCCTATCAGAGAGGCAAAACGAACGCACCTCTCGCTCTCGATGTCCACGTCGGACACGAAGCCCCAGGCCACAGAGAGGAAGGAGAACAGCCGCCTGGGAGGCGACGGACGGCCGTTCTGGGAGAGGACTGGGCTCGTTGTCACGGAGACCAAGTCCATGGGTTGGATGTCGCCTCGGCAGAGGAGGAAGCAGCAGTTTAGGAGGAGCGTCTCTCGAAGGCACATGTCATAGCTGAGAGAGGGAGAGAGAGAAGCGACGGTGAACACATCATCAGACCACCCGGAACACCTGGGTAGATACAGGTTAACATTCTGGATCTCAAAGAGCACTCGACTGTATTCTGATTTGCTTATTGCGTAAGCCCCAATATGGAAATGGCAAGAGTCACAGAGGGCGCAAACAGCACAGCTGTGGAAGGAGAGAGGGGGGGGGAGACAGAGAGAGGAGGAAAGAGAGAGAGGGGGAGAGAGAGATAGAACAGGCTGTAACAAAACGTGCCAGGTCAACATGGTGCAGAGATAAAGAGTGATCTGTGCAGACAGGCAACCAAGGGCCAGAGACACACAGAGAGACACACACACAGAGAGACACAGAGACACACACAGAGACACACACAGACACAGAGACACACGCAGAGACACACACAGACACACACAGAGACACACACACACAGAGACGACACACACAGAGACACACACACACAGAGACACACACAGACATGCACAGGGACACACACACAGACATACACACACAGACACACACCCAGAGACACGGCTGTTAACCGGCCTCTGGCCAGGCTGAAGTGGCCCAGGCCAGGAGAGGGGGAGACAATGGCAGGGGAAAAGGAGAGATAGCAGGAGGCAAAAAAAGGAAAAGGCCTAGCACTGTCAATGATAACGATTTGACATAACCGCCGATAGAGTTATGAGGCGGGGATAAGAGAGAGCCAGGGGAAGTAAAGAGGTTAAAGTCTAAAGGTTGGGCTTGATAACGGGAAGCAACTTCAGACTTGGACGCTGAAGTCCACCTCGCGGGTCACAGGTGTTTATTTAGATCAGCCCTGAGACATGTATCGAGAGTGAGAGAAATGATTTCACCCAGACAAACACCATGGAACCTAAAAATGGATTAACTTCAGCCTTTGACTCAGGCTTGGCGCTGAGCAGGTCTATGTACGTTTTTCTTGTGCGTGTGTGTGTTTACCCAGCGTTGTGGTTGATGGATCCAGCCAGGGCGTTTCCAGAGCCACAGGGCAGAATCCCCACAGGAGTCTTTATTGCTTGTTCCCAGTCTGGACGCTCCATGAGACCGTTTATCACCTGGGCAACACAGCACCATGAGACACCGTCACACACACACACACACAGAGAGAGGTACAGACTCATACACACCCACCCTCCAATCACCACACAGACCTCATGCAGCAGTCCATCTCCAGAGACAATGATGATGCCGTCCCACTCTGGAAGAGAGACCTCTCTGATGAGCTCCCTGGCGTGGTTCCTCCGCTCTGGAGGACAGGAGACAGACAGAAGACAGTTAGGAAACGGACAGGAGACAGACAGGAGACAGACAGGAGACAGTCAGGAGACAGACAGGAGACAGACAGGAGACAGACAGGACACAGACAGGACACAGACAGGACACAGACAGGACACAGACAGGACAGGACAGGGTAAGGAGACAGACAGGAGACAGACAGGAGACAGACAGGACACAGACAGGACACAGACAGGACACAGACAGGACACAGACAGGACACAGACAGGACAGGGTAAGGAGACAGACAGGAGACAGTCAGGAGACAGTCAGGAGACAGACAGGAGACAGACAGGAGACAGACAGGAGACAGACAGGACACAGACAGGACACAGACAGGAGACAGACAGGAGATGTCCAGGCTGTGGCTGGACTGCTTAGCTCCAGATCAGGTGTGTGAGAGTTGAGTGTGGTACCTGTCTGGATGAGGTTGTAGCTGATGTTGGCCTCTCTGATCATGGGGAGGATGTGTGTCTGACACCACTGCATGGCCTGGCCCCGCCCACTGAAAGGGTTGACCAATAGCAGCAACCGGCGAGGACGGGGGAGCAGGCTTTTGGAGAATTCTGCAGATGGAGGAGTCAGAACTTTAGCAAGAAACACATGACCTCCAAAGACGTTCATCACAACACAAATACTGTTTTCTATAACGCAATCTACAAGGCTGAATAATAAATAACAAGGAAGTGATTTAAATAAAAACTGTACAAAAAAACTGCACCCAATACACACAGCAGGAAAAAAACAGGAAGCAAAGAAGGAATCCTAGAATCTGAATCGATTGCCTTCTGCAGAATGTCAGGAGTCAGAAGCCAGCTATGCCACGGAGCAGCGCTACAGGACAACTGCTACTTTATTTGTAATAGGAAGCAGCGAAACCGGCTCCTATTCTAACTGGCCTAATGTCTAACCCAACGCGACACGGTGGGAAGGCGACACTGAGGATTGATGATGAAAGATGAAAGATTAAGCAAGAGTGGCGAAAGAGATGAAGAAAGGGAGGGAGAGGAAGTGAGGGAGGGAATCTAAACTGAGAACGTTCTGGAGGTGAAAGAGGGGAGACAAGGATCGATGAGAGGAGACGGGGGGAGGAAGAAGACACACCAGGGGGAGATGGGGGTGTCCTGGTGAAGGGACAGAGAGAGCGGAGGACAGGAAGGGCAGGGTGAGACTGGGAGGGCAGAGAGAGGAGGGGACAGGAAGGAGGCTGATATGGAGAAGGAGAACCAAACAGACAAGCTTGTGATGCGGAGAGGAGAGTCAGGGAGGGAGAGCGTGTGAATGACAGCGAGACACAGACAGTGGGTAAACATTGAGCGTGGCGAAGCTAGCTGTCTGGGCGGAGGGCGAGGGCAGCAGGGGAGGGATGGTGGGCGGAGGGCGAGGGCAGCAGGGGAGGGATGGTGGGCGGAGGGTGAGGGGGGTGGAAGGTGGGCGGAGGGCAGCAGGGGAGGGATGGTGGGCGGAGGGTGAGGGGGGTGGATGGTGGGCGGAGGGCAGCAGGGGAGGGATGGTGGGCGGAGGGCGGTGGATGGTGGGCAGATGGTGGGCGGAGGGCGAGGGGGGTAGATGGTGGGCGGAGGGCGAGGATGGTGGGCGGAGGGCGAGGATGGTGGGCGGAGGGCGAGGGGGGTGGATGGTGTCCTGTGGGAGAGGAGGGGAGGTGCTGGATGGGACCCACCCTTGTGGTCTCTACATTTAACACCAAATGATACAGACCCATGCGTGTGCAGGACAGATAAGGGCGCAGGAAAGAGACAGTAGAGGGTTAAAGAGATAAATATGTATATACTCCACAGACAGCACAAACACACAAGATACGTTCAGTCAAATGGAACCTGATTATTCTCTACAGCCCAGCCCAACATTAATAAGTTAAAGCAACAGAAACAGCTATATCTATATTAAAGCAACTAAACAGGTAAAGATAGATCATCAAGCTCACTATGACAATTAGGACTCCAGTCACAAAAATAATCCCTTAAATTTATGGAGATTTTAAATGAATGTTTCTCAAACTTTTAACAACACATCTATAAAACCTTTTTATGGACAATGGATTTTGCCAAGGCATCTCTTCAATTTATTTTATGTCAACAAAACACCTGTAACAAAATACTGTAGCAGAATATTGTTGAGATCATTCAAGGATGTCAAGGGAAATCAATTTCTGTGAAGTGTCCCACAGACAATAAACGAGTGTGCAATGCAACAAGAATCCCTATAAACACTGTCAATAGGCCACCTTGATATTAAATGTTTATGAATGCTGAATTTAGTTCCAACAGTGACGACCGGAATCGTCAAAAGGAGTAAGACAAAGAAAATAAAACTTTATCCCATTTTAAAACAACTTAATCCCAAACGGACTCACCTGTGTCTGCGGTGACGTGCACTCCTCTCAGGAGACACTGGACGGCAGCCGACCACCTCTCTGCATCCACCCTGCTCTCAGCCAGGTACGCCCTCACCTGGCGCCTCCGCGACACCCCTTTCCTCCGTCTCCCTGGGGGGTACCAGTACAGCACCAGGAGGGGGGGAGCAGGGGAACGGGGGCAGCTGCACCCCGCCAGCTCAGACAGGGGGAGCAGGAGCCGGGCCTCCTTGCCCGGCTTGGGGGCCAGACGCTGGACGTGGATGTGGGTGTGGGTAAGGGTCAGGGCGTAGCTGGAAGCGGAGGCCGTTGTGGGGGATGGAGAGGGAGAGAGGCCCCCTGGACCACCAGGGCTGTTAGGGCAGCTGGTGCTGCTGTTCCCCCAGCCCCCAAACTGGCCATGGAGGAGGGCCTTGGCCAGGGATTGGGTGGCTGGATCTGGGGAACGCATGTTTACTTAGAGTTCATACAACTACTGACACGGTGGGTAGAACAAGCCTGTTGACAGTGATACAGACACAGATCACTTTTCAACAAAACGGTAAATAAAAAAAAATAAAGTGTCCTTGGAATCTTTTAGGAAATCCAGATTGCACAAGAAAGTCAGTTCTGTTGACACAATCCCTGATATCTTCTCGGAATCGTTCGTCCTCTCGAGCTTCAGTCGACGATTACTTTGACTGAGAGAAAAGACTGGAGACCTGACTCTTGTGAGCTCGTCAGTCTTACAAGCAGACCTGATGGATGACAGTCTTCGTGCTTAGCAAGTCACTCTGAGGTATTAAACTCCTGTCTGTCCACAAAGTCAGTTTAATCTGTGCAAAAGTGCACTTCCAGATTCAGTCAGCATTATCAAAGGACGGACAGCACTTCTAAATATCCAAGTACAGCAACAACTTTTTCCAGTTATTTTGTTGTTGTTGAATTAAACAAATCTCACACGTATTTAAAATGTACTGATATAAAAAATAGAAATAAATGATATGCTTAAATTATAGTTACAAATCATAGTGTAGATAAATGTGCAGCTTTTTGTATTCAGCTAATCGGGGCAAACTAAAGTACATAAACAATTAAATACAAACATTGCAATTTAGACATGAACACACCTTGCTCCTGCAAGGAGGCTTTGACATAATAAATCTGTGGAATATTGCATAATATGTGCTCTTTAAATTTGTAGTAATGCAAAAACAATGTCAAAAGTGCTGGACTTGGCAGAGACATCCATGAAAAAGTATTTATTCGCTTTAGAGGTCTGGAGAATTTAGGATTGAGGGGTTGCTATGCCAGAGAGATGAGGAAGATTCATCCATATGAAAAAAGCCCGGTTAATCATATAATTCATGCGCAAGACAATAAAACAGAAAGCAGTATGCAAATACACACAAACAAACAAACAAACAAAATCACAAACAAAAACACAAAGTGGAGGATTGTTGTGTTATGTCATAGTAAAGTCCTTGCGTTCAAGGGTCGCGCTTTGTGTTCCTTCCCAAAGATATGTAGGCCTATACCTGGAGAGAGAAGACATGGAGAAAAATCGCCGGTCAATAATCCACTCACTTTAAAACGGCAGCCTCCAGTTAATCAGCATTTTTAAGTTCATAAAATATTAACCCCTTCTTCCAAATACAATCCTACCTGCCTATCAAAGTTGGCAGAAGGAGCTGTTATTACAAAGCTGATATACTGTGCGGATCCCCCAACCTTTTCCGTAAAATAAAAGTTTAGCCTGCGCTCAAGACTGGACCAAACCCACCCTACCGAGGGTACAGCCGTCTGACACCGTCTATTAATACCCACAAGTTTTATTGTTCTAAAAAGGTGAGTAGCTCAGTTGCCATTTGGAGAAGTGCAAGTAGGGCAGTGCCCTCGTGACTGTAGGGAGATGTGGTGATGGTTGGGTGATGCAAACAAGAACCACCATATCCAGTATTCTCTGAAGTTAGTCACGCCATTATGGTCAAACCAACACTGACTCAGAATCATACATTGGGCAATCATAATTAAAAACTGACGTCGGCATTTTCATTTAGAGACTTTGAACATGATTGAACTTTTGTTTTAACAATGGGTGGCCTTCATTCAAGATGGTCTGAATGATCTGGCCTATTTAACCATTTGTGCAATGTTGAACAGAGATAAAACAGATTTCTGGTCCTGGAATGGGTATTGTATAAGACAATTTAGAACAACCTAATAAAAATATAAAAGCTAATTGACTTTTTATAATGTCTCTATCATACCTACCTCTGGCCAGAAGACCAATGAAAACCAATGACCAATCGAACTCAGATGTTTTGATACCAATAGGTAAAATGAGACCTCGTATAAAAGATAACGGAGACCAAATCTATATTTGACAGATGCCCAGATCTGATTAAAATGAACCCGTGATTATTGTTGGCTGTACACTTTACGTCCTTGAAATGTTGGGTGGGGACACCCAGTAGACAAACCCACCACCAGCAGCGAGTTAGCCAATTCTGTCAAACACAATGAATGTGCTGAGTGATTTCAGACCAATGTAATATAATCCCATGTCTTGGTTATTGTTACTGTAAAACGACCTATTTCCATAACCTTTCAGTTTTAACGTTTCCAAGTTTCTTTGTTCACTCGGTGTACCCGGCACTAACAAAGCCTTACAGTAGCGAAACTTCTTGGCGTTTCAGGACCACTTTAAGCTAGCTAGTAGCTACGTTAGCTAGCTATCTACATACAGTACAGTAGTCTACCCAACATTGGCACTAGCTAGATTCTCGTTTCAAGTCACAAAAAGATAATAACCACGCTGGAAATGTTACAATGTGTAAGCAGCCCACTAACACTATCTAGCCTATTATTCGTTTCGACTGAAGTATTTGCCGCTTTACCAAGACAGCTATGCTGTATCGTTAACTACATGGTGATCCAAGTGCTGCTGCATCGCTAGTCTAGCAAGCTACAAAGATGACAACAACCGAAGATGATTGTCAATTCAACGCCGTTGACAGTGCGCTGCTTGAAACGAATGCTCAAGCAAATCACAAGCAGCAAACAAGGTAGACTACGTGTTTGGTTAAGTTAGTCTAGCTCAAATGATCGACATTCAAACGGCAGTTCTGTCGATAGCTGTCGTCTTAACTTAACGTTCGCTAACACAACAAAAGACGGAAAACCTTTACATATTACCTCATTTTGGCTCCCCCTTCGACGTTGTGGAGTCGCTGTTCTGAACTGATGAAAAGCTATGTGGTTATCCAGGAAGTGAGTCTGAAGAACGGAATGAGTGACGTTGGAGGGGGGCACGGCCGCTTGAGTGGCAGGAACGAAGTCCAATGTCGATAAGGGATCGTTTTGGACCAACCATGAAAATATCCAATTAATTAACAGCGCTATCGAAACTCGGCCCTTCTTATGTATATGTAATGAACAATCATAACATTCCGATTACAGAATCTGAAACAAATAACAGAACACTGCGTCTGCTGCATTTAAACATACCAACACCACTTTCCGATTGAAATATGTTTTAAAGAATGTTTTTCCATGGTATTTTTTATTATTCTCTAATAACGGGCATAAACATTCAAGTGCCCAATATCTCTCTTCAATCAACGTGGTATATAGATATACTATAGAGATATATAGAGTGATTATATTTATATATACATAAACACATATATATTTAATATATGTTTATAACCATACCGAGACAAGTCATACATTGAAAAGTACACAGCACACATGAATAATTCATTTTGTATCGTCAATCTTTATTTGCATCAGATTGCAAGGAAAACAAAAAAGACGGACACTTTAGTTCTTGTATCCACGGCTGGCTCTGCGCCCACGGGCACGCTCAAACTTCCTGCCCTTGGAGCGGATGTACGGCCTAAGAACAAGATACAAAATAGTTACAGCATGAACAGCACACAGGACAGCCAATTAGGTTCAGCAAGATGCCAGGACAAACAGTCATGAATAGCTTCATGTGAATACACAAGGTGGAAGAAAAAAACGTGATCTTTCATTTCTAACGGACTACAAGGAGAAACGTTTCACATTCCCCAGGCCATTAAACACAGAACAGGCATCCATTTCATTAGAAAAAGTTCTCTTGATGTTTGCAGAACAATGAAAAGGAGCTGCTTC
Source organism: Hypomesus transpacificus (assembly GCF_021917145.1). Classification (NCBI taxonomy): domain Eukaryota; kingdom Metazoa; phylum Chordata; class Actinopteri; order Osmeriformes; family Osmeridae; genus Hypomesus; species Hypomesus transpacificus. The sequence goes on from NC_061061.1 coordinate 12,638,242, forward strand.
TATTGGTCAGAAGCTTAATACTCACTTGGTGTGGCTGTGGGGAGTTCCGGGGGCTTTTCCGAAGTGTCTGTAGACCTCTCTTCCCTTACGAGGTCCTGAGGGCAGAGAAAAGCAGTCAATCTTCAGAAAACTTTGCCAACATTAGCTAAACAAATGCTATCCACCCAAGTTCCAATCATCCAAAATAGCTCAACAAACACTGTTAAATGCCCCCATTCACTGTTTAAATTCTACCTACACCAGAACATGACCAGCCAGATCACAGATCACAGCCATGACCCTCAAATATGTCATGGACCATGTGGACAAACATCTAAAGGACACATTTTTGTATTGTTGTAGCATGTAGTATTTACCACACTTGCATATGCCACACACCATATACATATAAGAGAAAAAACCCTGACTCACTCCCCTTTCAGCTGGTCTTTACCATAACCTTCATTTACATTGAGTCATTTTAGCAGACGCTCTTATCCAGAGCAACTTACAGTACGTACATTCTCCCCGAGGCAAGTAGGGTGAAGTGCCTTGCTCAAGGACATACCGCCATGTGCACCGGCCGGGAATCGATCTGGCAACCTTCAGATTACTAGCCCGATCCTCTACCCGCTCAGCCACCTGACTCCAGGTGCATACTGCAGGTGTGTTTAGACAGGACTGGAGGAAGCTCACCTGACAGCAGGACGGTGCCCTGGCCTTTGGGTGCTGCCAGAGCCAGCTGGTCAAAGGTCATGACCTGACCTCCGGCCTTCAGGATCCTGCGACGAGCACCGTCAGTCACCTTCAGAGCGCACACCTGAAACACAAGACTGCTGAGTCACACTACTCCACACCTCCTGAGTCACACTACTCCACACCTCCTGAGTCACACTACTCCACACCTCCTGAGTCACACTACTCCACACCTCCTGAGTCACACTACTCCACACCTCCTGAGTCACACTACTCCACACCTCCTGAGTCACACTACTCCACACCTCCTGAGTCACACTACTCCACACCTCAGGCACGACACCACCTGAATCACACTACTCCACTATGTCTGATTATTGATTCGGATGTTGGAACTCAAGTCAGTGCAAGTGCAGTACAATCAAGCACAACACATCTGTGAAGCATCCTGGGGGATCTGATGCAGGCACATTCTGTGTCCCAGCATTCTTGAAAATGTGGATTACTTTGAGGTAAACAGTGCACGGTAGGCTCCACTTTTCAGAATAACTGATTTGCAAATACTTCCACTCCCCTCTATTGTAATAGCTGTTGCAACAAACCTCATTGTCTACGGCTAAAATGTTCAAGATTTGTAATCTTAAAACTGTAACGATGACAACTTGCTTGCCAACATTTTACAAATACAGATTTAACTTCATCACACCAGTACAAAATGTCTCAATTAAGCCGTGGAACTTCAATGCCAGATCTAATCCTGATGTGAGGTGACATGGAAAGCACACATTTCCACACAGCAGCACTCAATCATACTGTATTCTGTATGACGGATAAACTGGACCTCCTGTATTTTACCTTAAGCTTGGGGATGTCCTGAATCCTGACATCATCAGTGATCGTTCCCACGACAACGGCGGTTCTGTTCTCACGACCAGGCATCCTCATCTTGCGGATCTGGAGAGAAAACAAGTCACAGAACGTAAAGCGACGGATGAACATCGTCTAGGAGACAGCTTCAGACCTAAGGTGGAGGGATCCACAGTCTGTGTGGTATTTTAGAGACCCGCGAGCTCCTCCAAGTACCCACCAGGCGAGACACGGAGATGGGAGGCCTGTGGGTCCTGCTCATGAAGAGCCTTCTGAGGATCACCTTGTTGAAGGGAGCATTGCAGCGACGGGCCAGGAACCTGTACAGCTGAGGGACACATCCTTATTAACACATGCCGGTGACATACCCAAGTGTTATAGCAGTTCAAGTTAAGAGTTTATAGAAGGTACAGTTCACCCCACAAAATCAAACTTCCCTTCAGCTGATATCTCTAAAAACTATCTAGACTAGATACATACTCTTCAGTTACGAGGGGGAAAAAAGGTAACTATAATCAATTCTAAATAAGGTGCCATTTGAGACTCACCTTAACCAGGAGCCTCAGGTAGATGTCCTCACTCTTCGGCTCCTTCCTGTGCACCTTGCGGTCCTTGTTGTGTCTGATGTCGACTCCCTGTGATGGTGAGAAGCGTTTACGTCAGACACCAAAACGAACCTGATACACTCCCATTTAACATCGCTGACATGACATGTATAGATCCAGGTCTTAAGATTACTACTATAGTGCAACCGACAACCAAAAAACACGCAGCGCAGGTCTACGAGTGTCAGATCTAGTCGAATACATACAGGCCAGACTGATCACAGCCTAGATAGTTTTACAGCATGATGGGCTAGCTGGTACGGCCAAAAACTTCACTTTAATCACTAGCTCCACCAACCCTAAAGATTGACACTCACATTTGTTGTAGTAAACAGATAAACTTGTAGCATGGGCCGGTTCAATTCACACGTTTCCAGTGACGGCCATTTCATTAGCAACAAGCTAGTACCTAGCTAGACCAAGGCGTTGATCACTACACCTTCAGAATACATTCATTCTAGTACACATATATAACTATACACTCGCAACAGCGACAGACGCAACAATCCGTGCCCAAAGTTTTGAGTAGCGCGTCCGTAAATTAGAAGCATGCACTCGACTGCCCGGCACTTGTAGCGGTGCGCAAGACACCCGATGCTGGAAGCTAGCATCGTTCGAACATATGCGTAAACAAGTATAAATAACGATATAACCCCAGGATTTCATTCATTACAGACTGCTTAAGGTATTATGGAAGAAACTGCTATATGGTGGAACTGTACGATTGGGGATGGACTTGGATAACTCATCCAGTAGGTTTACAAAAATTCAATAGCTGTACCTACCATCTTGGACTCAGAGTGAAAAGGGAAAAGGAAGTGCTTCGGTCTCGCGATAATGTTTTCTCCGCGGTGAAGGAGATTTCATTGGTTCTTTTCTCGTTCTTTTGCGCGTACTTCCTGTCTGTCACGCGACGCGTTTGCTTGTTGTTTGGCTCCGTTATAAAACTAGATACCTCACTCATCATATTTCATTAGGCTCAAGAAACTAATTATAAAATGATGAATTATATTTACCCGAGTAGTGAGTTTCTGAGGCAAATTAGAAAAACAACAGTTTGTTCTGTGATGCTGAGACGTTGGATTTGTTTTTATTTATTATACCAGATCTTTTGGGAGTAGTTTCAGAAGTGGAAATTTGAAAATGACTTGTATCTTACTAGAATTTAACGATGTACAATTTGGAGTTATATTTCTGAAAACAAAAATATATATGATGATTCTTTACCAAACGTTCATCAATAATATGGAGTCAGGTGGCTTAGCGCTTAGGGAATCTGGCTACTAATCAGAAGGTTGCCGGATCGATTCCGGCCGTGGCATTGTGTCCTTGGTCAAGGCACTTCACCCTACATGCCTGGGAGGAATGTCCCTGTACTTACTGTAAGTTGCTATGGATAAGAGCGTCTGCTAAATGACTAAACGTAAATGTACGACCACTAACAAGGATGGTGGTGAAGCCAACATGAACCACAGTGACTAAGTGTAAATAATAATAAAAAAATATTCAGACAGCAAAACACACATAAATCATGTTTATTTATATGGGAAATGATGGAATATACGACTGTGATGAGAACCCGCCCGTTGTCTCACTGTTGTCTGAAGTGGCAGAGGAACACGGTCCACACCAGGGTAATGCCACCCACAAACACTGTTCTGGCCACAGGGGGCACCAGAGAGAAGTTAATCGCCTGAGGGGAGAAATACACGCTACTGCTCAGTGCCTTCATCAGAATAAAATGATTGTGTGTGTTGTGTGAGAGCGTGTTTATGTGTGTCATTCTGATTATTCATAGTGTCTTTACACACCTGCATCGCGGACCAGTAGACAACCCCAGTCTGGCAAATGAATACACAAACAGAGAAAGAGAGAGAGTCAGTGAAAAAGGGACATTTATGCTCTTCAATCCAACATGAACATATGGTAGTAGACAGTCTTAACTCGTCCTACAGTGCTACTTTTCTCACACCATGTATGAAGTCCTAAACTTCTGCCTCCAGTCTTCAAATGGATCGTCTTTCTGTTCCAGAACACTAAGACCTAATAGAGACACACTTTAAATACAGGGAATGTTTTTCTGTATATATTTTCTTTTTTCAAAACAGGAAAATGCATTACTAGTGAGGAAGTTCTAAAAACATACCTATGAAAAAAGCACTTATGGTCGCAGGAGCTGCAATAAATTGATCCAGTATCACTTTACCAGACACCTTCTTAGCCCCTCCCCCTGGGAACATCCTCTCCAGCCCCCTCAGCCAATGGTAGTTGAAGTTGGCATGGAAACAGAAGCCAACGACAGCCACTCTAGCAGTCTGGGACCAGTCGATTCCAGCCAACGCTGGGACAGTTTTGGTACTTGACGATGAACTAAGTTCTGCTTCTCTGAGCTGTGCTGAATCCTCGGGGGGTTTTGATGTTGCATCCAGCGTCCCCTCTGGTCTGTCAACAGACAGGTTTCCTTCGGTTCCATCGGAGGCCATTTTGTGTCCTTGCTTCGATTTACCTCCCAGCATGCTCTGCTGTATGAGGTCAGCGGAGGTGAACAGGGTCGTGTATCCCACCACGTTGCTGGTGTACGGATGAGCCTTGAACAAGGCCCAGACTCTGCTCATGGTTCCTAGATAGGAAATCAAAAATGTTGATTGAGAGAGGATGGCAACCAAACACTCATGACTCATAAATGTCACGGATAGTTTAGGTGGAATTGTAAGCATTTCAGATAAGCAACATGATGCCACTTTAAGTTACACATACTCGTTGTTGCTACATTTGAACTTACCTCAGAATGTAGATTGACTCGCTGACTGTTTACAGCTCAGAAGCCTCCAAATCTGATTGGTTGAGTAGGGCAAAAACAAGAGGGGGAGTTAAACTCTGATTCCGTGGCCGGGGGGGTGCCTTCTCAAAAGATCAAAGTTCTGTCAGAGAGGAGGTGTGATAACCCTATCAGTAGCCCGCTCCATGGGAGGAATCTGAGAAAAGCCCAGATGGAAGGAAAGGACACAACTCACGAGAAAGTCCTGAAGAGAGAAACCTCATCAACGGCACACCGGGCAGTATGGTCCGTAGTAGACGTACTGTGTCTGACATAAGTGTCTGTGTCTGACATAAGGAGATGTTACGACAACCTTGTGTAACACAGCCTTGTTACTGCACAACGACTAGGGCGTTCTGTTGGTATTATGAAGATGTGTTAACTCTTTTGCAAATCTACTTATCTCTTTTGCCAAACCTAATACCTTAAAACGTATAACAAAAAGAAATGTCTGACGTCATTTCTTATTTACATGTGCCGGTTTAAGGATTATTGTTGTTCTTACCACAAAGTTGTGGTCCCTCTGTCAAAAAGAATGTTCCCTGAGAGAGCTACTTCTGAGCAGTAGAGTAGCTGCTGTGTACTGAAAGACACATGTTGCAGGACTAAAAATAGCTGCCACTCCTACAACCAGACCTCCCTGCTTTGGTTACACGTCAATAATACATTAAGTTAACAATGATAAAGCACAGGACCAATATTTGTAAATATCTGAAGGGATAATACAAATTAAGATTTTATCTAACTCAGTTAATCTGTCCAATTATCTCTGCCTGGCATTTGGGGCACACAAACACACACATGCACACAGATATTAGTAATGACGATGGTCTATTCATACCGCATGCCAACGTAGATATTAAAATGCTCTGCTTTAGAGGCCCTTTACAGAGTCATAAAAGGCAATTTGCCACTAGCAACCACCATAACTCTAAGGTCAGAGAATGTGATAATTGGGGCCAGAGTTTAAGTTGATCAATTAAGGGCTTGTTAACAGCATCAACCGGTACATTTGTGTCTCTCAATACCTAACAAGCTTCCTTTAGTGTGTCACACAATGCAGACACGTGCTTACTTCCTGAAGCGGTTGACTTCTCAGATAATTGCCTCTCTCTTTTCTGTCTCATCTGGTGTCGTCCTTTATGTCCTCTCTCTCAGAGTTTGAGGTGTTGCACCTTTCTTAAGAAATGGGACTTGAGCCGAAACGCCAAGGCAACGTCTGAGCTACGCTACTACATGGACTTGTGCATACACACACATTTACACACACAAACACAGACACACACACAAACACAGACACACACACACAAGGAAAACCCCGCCCCTTTGGGTATAGTCTGTCTGTACCTTAGGCTGTGTCTGATTCCTTATTAGATTTTGAGGAGTGAGAAAGATACAAGCTTCAAGATAAGCAGGTATGACATTTTTACTTATAGCATGACATCACACAGCCTAACATGGGTTTAGGTTAATTATGGTAATTTGTATTAATGTTTTATTGATAATTGTGGCATTCCCTACATTTAGTGGGCTGTGATATGCATGAACGTAATGGTTATAGATTATTAATATATATATTTTTTGAGCTGCAAACATTGATTATACTAATGATCCCTTTGTTAGACTGACAATGCTTGTTTAGGTTAACAGAGACTTGTTAACCCTAACCTTTGTTGGCTCCATTTGGTAAGCGTACATACTCTAAATTCTGTTTGGGATTGTTTAAATAGCTTATTGCGTTATCAGATTTACAGTGCACTCCATGACTGTGATACAAAATTGTTTCATGTATTTGTGGATCACTGTAAGCTTCTGGTCATCACATGAGCTTTCTCTGTCACTTACTCACACTGTCTTTTGATTGAGCCGATACTGCTGGATTGATCCGATAATTCAGGTTCTTTGTTGTCGCAGCCCTCTCAGATCTCTCATGCTTCAACGCTTTATACCTCTATTGCTGCCCCTGCCCCTGCCCTGCCCCTGCCCCTCCCCCTCCCCCTCCCCCTCCCCCTCCCCCTCCCCCTCCCCCTCTCCCTCTCCCTCTCCCTCTCCCTCTCCCTCTCCCTCTCCCTCTCCCTCCCCCTCCCCCTCCCCCTCCCCCTCCCCCTCCCCCTCCCCCTCCCCCTGCCCTGCCCTGCCCCTGCCCTGTCCTGTCCCTGCCCCTCCCCCTGCCCTGCCCTGCCCTGCCCCTGCCCCTGCCCCTGCCCCTGCCCCTGCCCCTGCCCCTGCCCCTGCCCCTGCCCTGCCCCTGCAATGCCCCTCCCCCTGTCCTGCCCTCCCCCTGCCCCTGCCCCTGCCCCTGCCCCTGCCCCTGCCCCTGCCCCTGCCCCTGTCCCTGTCCCTGTCCCTGTCCCTGCCCTGCCCTCCCCCTGCCCTGCCCTGCCCTGCCCTGCCCTGCCCTGCCCTGCCCTGCCCCCTCCCCCGCCCCCGCCCCCGCCCCCGCCCCCGCCCCCGCCCCCGCCCTGCCCCTCCCCCTCCCCCTCCCCCTCCCCCTCCCCCTCCCCCTCCCCCTCCCCCTGCCCCTGCCCTGCCCTCCCCCTGCCCTGCCCTCCCCTCCCCCTGCCCCTGCCCCTGCCCTGCCCCTGCCCCTGCCCCTGCCCCTGCCCCTGCCCCTGCCCCTGCCCCTGCCCTCCCCCTGCCCTGCCCCTGCCCCTGCCCCTGCCCCTGCCCCTGCCCCTGCCCCTGCCCCTGCCCCTGCCCCTGCCCCTGCCCCTGCCCCTGCCTGTTCCTCTCTCCCTCTCCACCCCTCTCCTCAGATCCCACCTTGGTCTCCTTCTAGCTATGCGGCCGTCCAGCTCTGTAGCTTTTGAACCTGGGATAGAGCGAGGTGTCCCCTGGGGTCGGGACCTCTTCACCTTTGTGACATCAGCAGCAGGTCACATGATGAGGACGCTTCAGAAACCCAGGAAGAACCGGCCGTCCAAACGTCAAGTCAACCACCGCCGTTTCCTCCACAACATGATCCAGAGGTGTGTAAATGTGTGAGGGAGGCAGCGTTTGGTCGCATTACTGTACATAAATGCTGTTCTTTTGCACTTTTGGTGCGAACTACATTTCATTGGCTTTGTACCTGTACTCTGCACAGTGACAATAAAGTTGAATCTAATCAAATCTAATCAAAGTTGAAGTCTGTACCAGGACGTTTCATATTTCTTTCTTTTCGCACTTTTCGTTCTCTTTCAACAGAAAGTTTGCGGAAATGGAAGCAGCCAACCATCAGCTTTCTTCATCCCTGTTTTCGACAGAGGAGCACATCTCCCCGCCCTCCCCACCAGAACTTCCAGTGACCTCCAACCTGCCACACGGAACGTCCAAAGAAGGTGTTGTCCACAATCCTCTAACATGAATGTATACATTTCAGAAAGACCAAATGGCTTCATTCCTAATCTCTCCTTTCTCTCTTTCCTGTAACGGCTTCCTGTGTCAGCTCCTCTACCTGCCGCGGCTGATCTCGCCTTCTGCTCGCAGGAAACTGACATCAACGCATTGAAACAGACCGAATCTGGAGACGGCTGTGAAATCAACCCGAAAGCTCAAGTGGACAAGTCCAACACCATCTCCAGCACTGCCACTGGTGACACTCTGGATGACGGAACATATCACCAGATCGTAAAAAAGGGAGATAAAATTAACGAAGAAAGTCAGTACACGTCATTGAACTGTCCAGAGAAAACAGATGACATTCCCCAATGGGAGGAGTTCCCTCAGACAGGATACAGAAGTGATCAAAGCCCTGAGGTCCTGTTAGAGGACAGCCTTTGCAGCTGGATCGAAAGTGTCAGAGAGAAATATGACATGCAACCCAGTAGACACAATTCTGCCTCAAACAACCCCAGTGCTGTTTCTCCCAACATCGAGGCTGACCCACAACTCCTGCTGTCCCCACCGCTGTCCCCTCTGTCCTTAGACTCCTGTGACTTTGGGATTCAGATGATCAAAGATCTGGCAGCATATTCTCCTTCCAGTTACAGCGTGTCAGACCCTGCGGAGAACCAGAGGCTGGATGTGCTGAACTTGCTGGAGTCTGAGTTCAGTGATGGGGACTTTGGAGGCAGCATGGAGACCCAGGTCACCTTGTCAGACATGTTGGGATGTCAGGTTGAGGTTATGGACCTGACTGGTAAGGCGCTTATTGATGACATCACCTTTACGGAGCAACCAGGAAGTTTTGTGAAAAAACTGAGGGTCCACAGCAGCGGTGACAACCCCAGATCAGGTGTGGAGCAGCTGGAATGTGAGGCCGGGCAGCGTGGGTACGAGCCTGGATACGGCCCTGGATACGACCCTGGATACGGCCCTGGATATGGGGGCTTTGAGTCTCAGGGTTCAGCCACCAACAGCTTCATCAGCAGCGTTTCCAGAGAACAGTTCCTGCTGACTGTGGAGCCGGAGGCCACAGAGAGAGAGCTGCCATGTTTAAGGTCGACTGATTGTCTAGAAATCACCCCAAACCAGCTGTCCAGCTCCAGGGGTTACCATGGTGACGTTCCTGACCCCCGCATACTCCGAAGCACGTGTTCCCAACAGGACAGTTCCTGTTTTTTGACTGAAGGTGACGGCCATCAGGATCAGACACCATTCGGGGGCGTCGCCAGGTCGTTTCCTGCTCCCGTTCAGAACCTTCATCAGGTGTTAACCCCGCCCCTAGAGGGGGAGTGGTTGTTTACGGATATCATGGAGGACGGGGGAACCTATCAGTGTCAGGGAATGTAAATGTTGCTTAAATTCAATCGACGTCTCCATGTGGTGGTACTGTATATTGAGACATCAATAGGATCAAATGGGCATCAGCCGAACTGTTTATAAATTGTGTTTTGTTTACATTTGACAGAGTTGCTATTGTTGACGTCGACAGCGTTCCTTCTGTAATGACACCAAGAAACAAACATTAAATGTTTTATGACATCTAATAATACGATGTCTATTAATCGACACGATGTGAGCATACATGTTGATCTTCTTGAGATGAAGTGAATGTGAGTGGTTGTGTGTCTGTGAGTACAAACAAATCAAGCCACACAGAGATCAAAACCAACGACATATATTAACATGAACCCCAATCAGAAGTCTTTTATAATTACAGCATCATAAACATAAAAGGCTCATAAACCCCACATGTCCAAAATGTTCCAAGTTCTACAGAAGCCATAAACCAAAAAGAAACACACAACAAAACACCTTTGAGAGCACCAGTCTTGCTTCTTCGAAACACCAACAGGCTTGTGAGTAGTCTGCTGTCTCTGCCGTTTGTAAATCTCCTGAACACCACATCTTTACAACAGGCTTCAGGACTGCTTTTTGTAAATGTTCATTTGTGAAAACAGAGCAACAACTTACATGATTACTTTCTTAACATCTTCTTAGTTGACATCTGATTAAAATAAAGAGGACTATACTCAAGACTGACACAACAGCTGATCTGTCTGTGTAGCTCTCTCTAGTGGCGGATAAAGTGCAGTGTAGCCAGGAACTTACAAAACCACCCCTTCACACAGATCGCATTCCCTTCAGGAAAATAAAACACATAAAAGACAAAGAAAAGCTGTCATAAAGGACTAAATATATGTCGTTGTTCAGTAGTCATACACAAATTCAACCCATTCTCAACCCAAATAACCCCTCGCCGGATTAAGTTAAATGTTACTACTGCTAAGATAATCAAGCATTGGCAAATCAAATAGGAGCTCAACGTGGTGCTGGACCGAGGAACTACTGTAAAGATACAGAGGCAATGTTGTTCTGTTATGTCTGGAATCATTTAAAAAAGGTTTGTGATGCTCTTGAACAAGGGTAACCCTCAAGCTGTCTCACCCTCAAGCTGTCTCACCCACAAGCTGTCTCACCCACAAGCTGTCTCACCCCCAGGCTGTCTCGCCCTCAGGCTGTCTCACCCTCAGGCCGTCTCACCCTCAGGCCGTCTCACCCTCAAGCTGTCTCACCCTCAAGCTGTCTCACCCTCAGGCTGTCTCACCCTCAGGCCGTCTCACCCTCAAGCTGTCTCACCCTCAGGCTGTCTCACCCTCAAGCTGTCTCACCCTCAGGCTGTCTCACCCTCAGGCCGTCTCACCCTCAAGCCGTCTCACCCTCAGGCCGTCTCACCCTCAAGCCGTCTCACCCTCAAGCCGTCTCACCCTCAGGCCGTCTCACCCTCAGGCTGTCTCACCCTCAGGCTGTCTCACCCTCAGGCCGTCTCACCCTCAGGCTGTCTCACCCTCAGGCTGTCTCACCCTCAGGCCGTCTCACCCTCAGGCCGTCTCACCCTCAGGCTGTCTCACCCTCAGGCTGTCTCACCCTCAGGCTGTCTCACCCTCAGGCCGTCTCACCCTCAGGCTGTCTCACCCTCATTTCTGATGATCCCACCAGGGCAGGTCAGGGCATAACCCAGAGCATGGTGATTACCAAAGATTTCATCTTCTCTTATGTAACGAGTGGTGAATACCGAGACTACTAAGACTGTTAACTTGGCATTTTACCACCAGTCTTTTTTCTAAATCATGAATTAAACTTTTGCTCAATAGAAAAATGTTCATCTAGCATTCATAATAACAATGTGTTCATTTAGGAGGGGGGGGATTTGAACCTGTAACGTCTTGATGCAGGCAAATTCTCTACCACAGATAAACAGCCACATCCATCTGACAGGGCACTGTGTTTCTGTGTCTACAAACGTCGAGCTGTACCAGGCAAGCAGGTGCCTGGGAAAGCCTGTCGCAAATCAGCCACACACTAAACACTTTTACATACTGGATTATGAACAAAAACATGAATCATGCTATAGAGATGCAGGGAAACTGGGGACCATGAAAAGGTGAGGGCTTGTAAGGCAGTGTCTATTCTAGACTCAGAGAGATGGCGTGTTTACAGACAGGGCAGTAGTACACATTGACTACCTTTAAAACAGACATCCCTCTGAGCACATAAGTGTTTAACAACAGGACACTTCAAATGAACCATTTCCTTATATCAGTTTATGATCCACATTTCACTCATGACTATGTTTATATTTTGAAAATGTCAACCTTCAGAAGCTTTCGTTGTGAGACAAATCTAAAAACATTCCTACACCATTAGTTAAATTTACTAACTTGTGCTCAATTGTCATTGAACGATCTAATGCAGGAATGATAGGGAGAAAAGAACCAGAAAGTATTTTTCTGAAACTTTTAAAGAACAGATCAGAGGTAACTTGACAAATGTCCTCAACTTCTCCCCTCCTGTCTATTCTATTCTACATGTATTTACTAAACTAAATCCCTTTTCTCATCCATACGCCCACCGTTTGGTTAAAAACAAAAGCTTTGTTTGATAAATATTTTACATAGTTAATCAATAAAAAAAAATATTACAATGTACAATATGTCTGTTCAATAAAAACAAAAGATAATTATGTATGATATGTTGAAAACGATCAGAGGAATTGGATTTTCAAAGAAATCCACGATCAGAAATATTCCTATTTTGCGTCATTTCTAGCTCCATAGCTAATTACAACTATCATCTGACTTAAATTTCAGTTTGTTTCCCCAGTACAGATTCCAAACCAAACAAGCCCAAGTGACAGAGCAAAGGAGCAAATATATTCCAGTACACACCAGCAATAGCAGAGCACAGTCGACCACAAGCCCCCCACGCTGGGGTCACACAGCTCAGATTTCAAACCTGCAGCAACACAGACAAACAGGCCAATCTCCACGATCATCTAGGTCCAACTCAACGCTGTTCTCTAGACACAGGACAAGACTTGGGTCAGACCTTAGTTCATCTTCCTCCACATAAGTTTGTTTAAACTTACGTGGCAATAAAAACAAATTCTGATAAGGGCCAAGTACCAATAATAATCAACGATGTCTGCACATCACCGGAACGATGTCTGCATATCACCGGCGGTCAATAATAATAAAAATAAATAATATCAGCAATAAATAACTTAATGTGTTTATGTTCATTCTGTATTTAGGTTGGCTTAGATTACATGAATTCAACTGCTTGTACATACGTTAAAGAAGCTATATACTAAGAATTTAATTAAATAAACTACCCAGTACACTACTGTCTATGTATCTAATCTAACGATCTACACTAACTGTTGGAAAAGCTCGACTCGTCTGCAGCCTTGACCTGGGTGCAGAGCCAGATGGTACACGCCATCAGCTGCATCCTGCAGTAACCAAGCAACCGTATCAGTCTAGAGTCAATACTCACATGACCAGCAATATTGAAAATAGGATACGAGTTATTGTATTGTAATCATAAGACTGACTGTATAAATATGCAGGAGGAACTTAGGACCATGCTGCCCTCTTGATGCTGATCTCGGGTCAGGGCAGCCTTCCTGCCCTCTGTGGGACATGGTAAAAGAACACCGGTCATCCTGATCCTAGATCTGATTTGAAGGACGACTAGGAACCTGTCATCAGTATGTTTCTATGATAGGACACGCTGGGGTCATTGTTAGTTGCACGTACGACATCATGGTTTCCAACAGGTCATTTCTCTCCGTAGTGTTTGATGTGTCATACGTCTTCCACACATAGATCAGGACACGGTTGGAAAGTTTGGTTTCAAATTCAGTGAGACAGAAAATTCTGAAATTCAAGGTAATTTTTCTCTCTCTCAAGCGTACAGTATATTAAAATAGAGAAGTTTTCTCTCACCGTAGCAGAGTCAACGAGTGATTGACTCACAGAAACACACACACTGCCACCGGTCTAAATGCTGTGTGACCGGTGTGTCCCTGTAGACTTGCAGAATATCACCTCACACATGCAGATACAGGGTCTTTAACCCTTTGAAGAACGGAGCCAATGTAACTATGATTTTCCATTCTGGCAGCCCTATGTGGAATCAGGTAGAATGTCCAAATGCTGACTCTTCTCATAGAGTGAAACATGGCTCGACATTGATTGAGCTGCAATGAGGTGTGGCAGCCATTTAGTTTCTGTCATTTAAGCACAATACAGCATCATGAGACTACAGACGGCTATGTTGATATAAATGACGTTTCTGCACCGGTTTCTGAGAGTTGATGTCTCCCCAGACATCTAAGCTCCTACACTAGTGTACGTAACTGTTAGTCAGGCGGAACTCCAGTCCAATCAGTCCTGGATCTCCTCTCCTCCAGAAGACAAATCTTGCTTTTGTTTGTGTGTGTGTGTGTCTCTCCTTCACCTGTCATTCAGTGCTGTTAAGGCTGCAGGAGGGTAGGGGATTGTGTTTCAGTATGTGTGTGTGTGTTTCAGTGTGTGTGTGTGTGTGTCACTCTGTGTTGTTCAGGGTGTAGGGTGGAGGAGGCCCAAGGCTGTTCTCTGAGGTGGGCGTGGGGGTCCCCGGGGTGGGGGTCCCCGGGGTGGGGGTCCCCGGGGGCCCGGAGGACGGCGTTGGGGAGGCGGGGGGCTCTTCTGAATCGGAGTTCTCTAACGAGAGGTCGTCAACCAACGCTCGCCGTCCTGAACGCATCGCCAAGGGCAACGGAGCACGCCTGGATGGAGGGAGCAGGACAGGATGCAGAGAGAGAGAGAGACAGAGAGAGAGAGAGAGAGAGAGAGAGAGAGAGAGAGAGAGAGAGAGAGAGAGAGAGAGAGGGAGAGCGAAGATGGAGAGAGGGAAAGAAAGTGAGAGAGAATCTAAAATCTCGTATGTCAATATTACCCTCTCTTTACTTTACTTTCCAGGGAGAGTAATACTTTCTAGCAGGGGTTTTCAAATCAACAGTTTGTTACTACATTCCTATAAACGTAGTTTACTAACTACATGTCCAAACTAAGACTGATTAATCACATAAATCACACACACATTAAAATGCAGTAGCAGGGTTAAATCATGCCAAACACTAGTCTGATGGTCCAGATTTCAACACAGCTCTCTTCCAGACAGCGTGATTGAGATGAAGAGTCTCTAAAGTTGACTTAAAGAAACACAGAAACACACAGGGCGACCTACTTATCTGGCTTCCATTCGGGGATGCTGAGTGGAGGTGTGCAGACAGACAGATGGACAGTGTGTGAGGGTTAGGTGACAAACGGACGGAATAACAACAGAAAAAACAAAAAACAGACATGATAACGGAAATCGAAACACGATTTGTCGAACATGTCAGCACTCTGAATGGTACTCTCAAATCTCTCCATCTCTCTCTCTCACAGACACACACACAGACACACACACAGACAGCTGTGGGGTGTACCTGAGCTGGCTGCGCAGAGCGGTGATCTCCCGGGTCATGCTCTGGCCGCTGTCTGTCATCTCCTCCAGCTCCCTCTGCAGCTTCCTCCTCTGGGCGTTGGAGCGCGAGTTCTCCTCCTCCACCTCCTCCAGCTGCCTCTTCAGCTGACGCAGACGACCCAGGGACTTGTCCAACTGACGGGAGGAGGGTGGGGAGGGGAGGAAGGTGGGGTGGATGAGGGGGGGGGGGATGAGGGGGGGGTGGATGGGGGTGAGGGCAGGACGGAGATGGACAGAGAGGGGGTGGATTAAGATCAGAACAGGGGGTGTAACAGGGATCAGGAGGATTAAATTATTTTAGAGGACTTCTGGTTTTCGGATCCCAACCCTCCTCCTATCCCAAAAATGAGAGATTATTCTGGGAGAGGAACATAACCCCTACCTTGCCCCCAAACAGATGCCCGAGTTGGATTAGAATTAGGCTGGACGGAGCACACAGCAAAAAGCTCTCATATTTGGGATGATAACTTTACTCAACCCCTACTGTGCTCTAGAGCTTAGCCATACAACACCAAATCTGTGGTTGCCGACGCACACAGGTCTGTCTGGTCGTGTCTGCTCTGTACTGGGGATAAAGACTGGCTCTATGTCTGTACTGGGAATAAAGACTGGCTCTATGTCTGTACTGGGAATAAAGACTGGCTCTATTGTCTAACCTCAGATGTGGGTGAGTGCTCTGTGCTGCCCCCTGCTGGCAGAGCCAGGCGTGCGACGTGGGACGCTGTACCTGTTCTCTGTACTGGTCTGCATGTCTCCTCTCGTCATCCGCCTGCATCATCACCTCTTTCAGCTTCTTCTCCGTCTTGCGCACCAGCTTGTTGGCTATGGCTCTCTCCCTGCAGGAGAGGGGAACAAGCTTAGACACTCACAGAGAGAGACACGAAGAAGAAGAAGAGAGGAGGGGTGGAAGCTGGACGTGTGTGTGTGTGTGTGTGTGTGTGTGTGTGTAGACACGTGTCTCTCACTGTCTCTCCTGCTCCAGCTGCTCCTCCATGGTGTCTATCTTGGCCTCCAGGGCGGCGACACTGAGCCTGTGCTTGCCCCTCACAGCCCCCTCCATCTCCCCCAGGCGAGACTTCAGGTCCTTGTTCTGCTTCTCCAGCTGCTCCCGAGCCCCTTCTGCCTTCTGGGTCAGCGTGCGCTCCCCCTGAAGCTGCACCGTCATGGTCTCCACCTGCAGGCCGGACCAGAGCCTCTCTGAGCGTGTCGCTGCGTGTGGAGGTGGGATGCACCTGTGTGCCTGCAGTGTGGTGTGTGGGTGTGTGTGTGTACCTGCAGTGTGGTGTGTATGTGTGGAGTATGAGTGTATGTGTGTACCTGCAGTGTGGTGTGTATGTGTGGTGTGTGTGTGTGTGTGTACCTGCAGTGTGGTGTGTATGTGTGGTGTATGAGTGTATGTGTGTACCTGCAGTGTGGTGTGTATGTGTAGTGTATGTGTGTGTACCTGCAGTGTGGTCTTCCTGTGTCTCTCAGCGATGAGCTCAGCGTTCCCCTGCTCTTCCTCCAGCTCCTCCTCCAGCTGGGTGATCCGAGCCTCCAGCCTCCTCTTCTCCTCAGACAGAGCAGTCCTGAAATCACACGCACGCGCATTACAGACATGGTGAGACAGGCCTCAAAATGAACTATTTTACTTGGTAGCACCGCCAAAATTGAAGACCACCCACCGAAAATGTTGTATTTTCAGCTCTTGAAATTGTGCGCGCTAGTTAGCTCTATTTTACGTGACAACGGAGCGATTGACGGCTAATATTAACCAATCTGAAATCGGCATTAAAGTTAAGAACGTAAAGATGAAGTTTGATTGGTTATGTAACGTTGGATAGGCTGGTGGAGCGCTCAGCAGTAGCTCACAGCAGGCACATGCTCTCACAATAAATGCCGCCTTTTTTGAGGAGTTTGGGTGATCTTCCCAAAATGACAATTAACGATGTACAAAGGATTCTATGTTGCTGCCCTTCAAGCAAGAGGGAAAAGGGGTTGAAATTGTATGTTTCGAGCTACATGATTGACATTTAACAAGGTAAGGGTTATCTAACTCATCGACTACAGTAAAGGTAGCTAGCTATCAAACGCATTTGAGCAGTAACATTAGCACAAGCTAGGCTAGCTCTAGCTAGTATTTTTTTTTTTTGGTACATTATAATGTTGTAGGAGTTATTAGAACTCTGATCGAAAAAATAACATTCTGGAAACGGGAGGTATCTCAGTGAGGCCGACCTGTGATCGGTCGTTGAAAAAGCATTGAGTTTAGGGTTAAGAGAGCAATAGCTAATGGTTACAGTCGTACGTTTACGTTTCAGACTTTTTTTCTTTAAACGTATCACTGTCGTGTGCATATAACCAATCAGCGAGTGTTTTGGTTTTCAAACAGGTCAAACCATATTTGAAAGTTATTTGAAATGCTTCCTAATATATTTTGAGTGCACAGATATGATTTCGCCCTGTGACAACGGGGCAGCAACACACGTAAACAGACAATACAGACACACAGTCCAAGTTGTGGAAATACTGACTTTCCAGCAGAGTTGTTGACGATCTCGTCGGCCATCTCGTCTCTCTCCTGCTGTGCCTGCCTCCGTAGGCGCTCAGACACAGACAGCTCCTACACACACAGAGCAGAGATGGCACAATAACACACATCCTTCAAGTACAAGTACAGACACTCATGTTTTAAAAGACTGTTGAAGTACTGACTACACTTTTTCACTCAAGTGAGAGGAGAGGGGAAAGCAGAGAAGCCTAAAACAGAGTACAATAGAAGAGGCCTATAGTAGGCTACAGTATAATAAAAAATAAAAATATTCAACCTTTAAAAACAATTTAGTTTTGAAACTTTTTTTCTCCACACACAACATGACCCAATATAAAATCTATATAAAATATAAAAACTAACACACCCACACAACACACACACCCAACAAACACCCCCACACACCTCTGTGAGCTGCAGAAGCTCAGCCTCCAGTGTCTGCAAACGCTTCTCGCTGTCTTTTGATTGGGCGACGATTTCGTCTCGAGCCAGCTTAGTCTCGTCCAGCTCCCGGACAAGTTCTTTCACCTGAGCCTGAGACAACAACAAGTGTTCTTCACATCCTTCCCCCAAACTGTAGGCTGACCATAACTAATAACTAAACAAACCCTGATTTGCTTTCTTTACCTGCATTCGACGCAGCTGCCTAAGCCCCTCCTCCCTGCCGCGATTGGCTGTCTCCACATGGGCTTCCGCCTCCTGAAGCTCCGCCTCCAGCTGCTTCTTGACGGACATGGCCTGAGAGCGTTGGCTCCTTTCCTCCTCCAGCAGGGTCTCCAGCTCTCTCACCTGGGAGAGGGGGAGGAAGGGGAGAGGGGGAGGAGGGCGAGAGGAAGGGGAGAGGGGGATGAAGGGGGAGAGGGAGAGGAGGGCGAGAGGGAGGGGAGGGGGAGGAGCGGGAGGAAGGGGAGAGGGGGAGGAGGGCGAGAGGCAGGGGAGAGGGAGAGGAGGGGAGAGGGGGAGGAGGGCGAGAGGGAGGGAGAGAGAAAAGGAGAAGAGGATAGGGTTACATGACTTGAAAACTGCACACTGAACGCTAGTGAGACCTTATTTTTTATCAAATCAAAATGCCACCGTTTGTCCTCCTGTCTGCTGCCACACCTGTTTGCTGAGGCCCCTCCTCTTCTCCTCTCCCTTCTCCTCCTTGGTGCTGATCTCTCTCTCAAACTGGGCCCTGAGGGCCTGCAGGGTGACCTCCAGCCTCAGCCTCGAGTTCTCGGCCTCCCCCAGCTCCTCCTCCAGCTCCTGGGTCTGGACACGCAGAGACTGGGCCTCCGTCTCCAGGGCCCGGCGGGAACGCTCCAACTCGTGCACCTGATAAGGAGGAGAGGATGACAACTGATTAAGAACATCAGAGGGAGGGATGGGAAGAGACAGACAGACAGAGAGACAGAAACAGACAGACAGACAGACAGACAGACAGAGAGAGAGAGAGACAGAAACAGACAGACAGACAGACAGAAACAGACAGACAGACAGACAGACAGACAGACAGACAGACAGAGAGACGGACAGGCAGACAGACGCAATCGTACGTTCTTCCCCACGTCGTCCTGCTGGTTGACCAGCTGCTCCATGTCCACACGTAGCTGCTTATTGGCTCTCTCTAGCTCCTCCCTCTGGTCCTGAGCCTCCTACAGACAACCAATGGATGAAAAGAAAGTTTCAAAAGACGAGATACTGACAAGCAGGAACATTAACTCAGCCCCTCTGATGAACCCCCTGTACTGTTACACACCTGTAACCAGGCATGCTCTCCCTGCTGTACTGTAACACACCTGTAACCAGGCATGCTCTCCCTGCTGTACTGTAACACACCTGTAACCAGGCATGCTCTCCCTGCTGTACTGTAACACCTGTAACCAGGCATGCTCTCCCTGCTGTACTGTAACACACCTGTAACCAGGCATGCTCTCCCTGCTGTACTGTTACACACCTGTAACCAGGCATGCTCTCCCTGCTGTACTGTAACACACCTGTAACCAGGCATGCTCTCCCTGCTGTACTGTAACACACCTGTAACCAGGCATGCTCTCCCTGCTGTACTGTAACACCTGTAACCAGGCATGCTCTTCCTGCTGTACTGTAACACACCTGTAACCAGGCATGCTCTCCCTGCTGTACTGTAACACACCTGTAACCAGGCATGCTCTTCCTGCTGTACTGTAACACACCTGTAACCAGGCATGCTCTCCCTGCTGTACTGTAACACACCTGTAACCAGGCATGCTCTCCCTGCTGTACTGTAACACACCTGTAACCAGGCATGCTCTTCCTGCTGTACTGTTACACACCTGTAACCAGGCATGCTCTCCCTGCTGTACTGTAACACACCTGTAACCAGGCATGCTCTCCCTGCTGTACTGTAACACACCTGTAACCAGGCATGCTCTCCCTGCTGTACTGTAACACACCTGTAACCAGGCATGCTCTCCCTGCTGTACTGTAACACACCTGTAACCAGGCATGCTCTCCCTGCTGTACTGTAACACACCTGTAACCAGGCATGCTCTCCCTGCTGTACTGTAACACACCTGTAACCAGGCATGCTCTCCCTGCTGTACTGTAACACACCTGTAACCAGGCATGCTCTCCCTGCTGTACTGTAACACACCTGTAACCAGGCATGCTCTCCCTGCTGTACTGTAACACCTGTAACCAGGCATGCTCTTCCTGCTGTACTGTAACACACCTGTAACCAGGCATGCTCTCCCTGCTGTACTGTAACACACCTGTAACCAGGCATGCTCTTCCTGCTGTACTGTAACACACCTGTAACCAGGCATGCTCTCCCTGCTGTACTGTAACACACCTGTAACCAGGCATGCTCTCCCTGCTGTACTGTAACACACCTGTAACCAGGCATGCTCTCCTGCTGTACTGTTACACACCTGTAACCAGGCATGCTCTCCCTGCTGTACTGTAACACACCTGTAACCAGGCATGCTCTCCCTGCTGTACTGTAACACACCTGTAACCAGGCATGCTCTCCCTGCTGTACTGTAACACACCTGTAACCAGGCATGCTCTCCCTGCTGTACTGTAACACACCTGTAACCAGGCATGCTCTCCCTGCTGTACTGTAACACACCTGTAACCAGGCATGCTCTCCCTGCTGTACTGTAACACACCTGTAACCAGGCATGCTCTCCCTGCTGTACTGTAACACACCTGTAACCAGGCATGCTCTCCCTGCTGTACTGTAACACACCTGTAACCAGGCATGCTCTCCCTGCTGTACTGTAACACACCTGTAACCAGGCATGCTCTCCCTGCTGTACTGTAACACACCTGTAACCAGGCATGCTCTCCCTGCTGTACTGTAACACACCTGTAACCAGGCATGCTCTCCCTGCTGTACTGTAACACACCTGTAACCAGGCATGCTCTCCCTGCTGTACTGTAACACACCTGTAACCAGGCATGCTCTCCCTGCTGTACTGTAACACACCTGTAACCAGGCATGCTCTCCCTGCTGTACTGTAACACACCTGTAACCAGGCATGCTCTCCCTGCTGTACTGTAACACACCTGTAACCAGGCATGCTCTCCCTGCTGTACTGTAACACACCTGTAACCAGGCATGCTCTCCCTGCTGTACTGTAACACACCTGTAACCAGGCATGCTCTCCCTGCTGTACTGTAACACACCTGTAACCAGGCATGCTCTCCCTGCTGTACTGTAACACACCTGTAACCAGGCATGCTCTCCCTGCTGTACTGTAACACACCTGTAACCAGGCATGCTCTCCCTGCTGTACTGTAACACACCTGTAACCAGGCATGCTCTCCCTGCTGTACTGTAACACACCTGTAACCAGGCATGCTCTCCCTGCTGTACTGTAACACACCTGTAACCAGGCATGCTCTCCCTGCTGTACTGTAACACACCTGTAACCAGGCATGCTCTCCCTGCTGTACTGTAACACACCTGTAACCAGGCATGCTCTCCCTGCTGTACTGTAACACACCTGTAACCAGGCATGCTCTCCCTGCTGTACTGTAACACACCTGTAACCAGGCATGCTCTCCCTGCTGTACTGTAACACACCTGTAACCAGGCATGCTCTCCCTGCTGTACTGTAACACACCTGTAACCAGGCATGCTCTCCCTGCTGTACTGTAACACACCTGTAACCAGGCATGCTCTCCCTGCTGTACTGTAACACACCTGTAACCAGGCATGCTCTCCCTGCTGTACTGTAACACACCTGTAACCAGGCATGCTCTCCCTGCTGTACTGTAACACACCTGTAACCAGGCATGCTCTCCCTGCTGTACTGTAACACACCTGTAACCAGGCATGCTCTCCCTGCTGTACTGTAACACACCTGTAACCAGGCATGCTCTCCCTGCTGTACTGTAACACACCTGTAACCAGGCATGCTCTCCCTGCTGTACTGTAACACACCTGTAACCAGGCATGCTCTCCCTGCTGTACTGTAACACACCTGTAACCAGGCATGCTCTCCCTGCTGTACTGTAACACCTGTAACCAGGCATGCTCTCCCTGCTGTACTGTAACACACCTGTAACCAGGCATGCTCTCCCTGCTGTACTGTAACACACCTGTAACCAGGCATGCTCTCCCTGCTGTACTGTAACACACCTGTAACCAGGCATGCTCTCCCTGCTGTACTGTAACACACCTGTAACCAGGCATGCTCTCCCTGCTGTACTGTAACACACCTGTAACCAGGCATGCTCTTCCTGCTGTACTGTAACACACCTGTAACCGGGCATGCTCTCCCTGCTGTACTTTAACACACCTGTAACCAGGCATGCTCTCCCTGCTGTACTGTAACACACCTGTAACCAGGCATGCTCTCCCTGCTGTACTGTAACACACCTGTAACCAGGCATGCTCTCCCTGCTGTACTGTAACACACCTGTAACCAGGCATGCTCTTCCTGCTGTACTGTAACACACCTGTAACCAGGCATGCTCTCCCTGCTGTACTGTAACACACCTGTAACCAGGCATGCTCTCCCTGCTGTACTGTAACACACCTGTAACCAGGCATGCTCTCCCTGCTGTACTGTAACACACCTGTAACCAGGCATGCTCTTCCTGCTGTACTGTAACACACCTGTAACCAGGCATGCTCTCCCTGCTGTACTGTAACACACCTGTAACCAGGCATGCTCTCCCTGCTGTACTGTAACACACCTGTAACCAGGCATGCTCTCCCTGCTGTACTGTAACACACCTGTAACCAGGCATGCTCTCCCTGCTGTACTGTAACACACCTGTAACCAGGCATGCTCTCCCTGCTGTACTGTAACACACCTGTAACCAGGCATGCTCTCCCTGCTGTACTGTAACACACCTGTAACCAGGCATGCTCTCCCTGCTGTACTGTAACACACCTGTAACCAGGCATGCTCTCCCTGCTGTACTGTAACACACCTGTAACCAGGCATGCTCTCCCTGCTGTACTGTAACACACCTGTAACCAGGCATGCTCTCCCTGCTGTACTGTAACACACCTGTAACCAGGCATGCTCTCCCTGCTGTACTGTAACACACCTGTAACCAGGCATGCTCTCCCTGCTGTACTGTAACACACCTGTAACCAGGCATGCTCTCCCTGCTGTACTGTAACACACCTGTAACCAGGCATGCTCTCCCTGCTGTACTGTAACACCTGTAACCAGGCATGCTCTCCCTGCTGTACTGTAACACACCTGTAACCAGGCATGCTCTCCCTGCTGTACTGTAACACACCTGTAACCAGGCATGCTCTCCCTGCTGTACTGTAACACACCTGTAACCAGGCATGCTCTCCCTGCTGTACTGTAACACACCTGTAACCAGGCATGCTCTCCCTGCTGTACTGTAACACACCTGTAACCAGGCATGCTCTCCCTGCTGTACTGTAACACACCTGTAACCAGGCATGCTCTCCCTGCTGTACTGTAACACACCTGTAACCAGGCATGCTCTCCCTGCTGTACTGTAACACACCTGTAACCAGGCATGCTCTCCCTGCTGTACTGTAACACCTGTAACCAGGCATGCTCTCCCTGCTGTACTGTAACACACCTGTAACCAGGCATGCTCTCCCTGCTGTACTGTAACACACCTGTAACCAGGCATGCTCTCCCTGCTGTACTGTAACACACCTGTAACCAGGCATGCTCTCCCTGCTGTACTGTAACACACCTGTAACCGGGCATGCTCTCCCTGCTGTACTGTAACACACCTGTAACCAGGCATGCTCTTCCTGCTGTACTGTAACACACCTGTAACCGGGCATGCTCTCCCTGCTGTACTTTAACACACCTGTAACCAGGCATGCTCTCCCTGCTGTACTGTAACACACCTGTAACCAGGCATGCTCTCCCTGCTGTACTGTAACACACCTGTAACCAGGCATGCTCTCCCTGCTGTACTGTAACACACCTGTAACCAGGCATGCTCTTCCTGCTGTACTGTAACACACCTGTAACCAGGCATGCTCTCCCTGCTGTACTGTAACACACCTGTAACCAGGCATGCTCTCCCTGCTGTACTGTAACACCTGTAACCAGGCATGCTCTCCCTGCTGTACTGTAACACACCTGTAACCAGGCATGCTCTCCCTGCTGTACTGTAACACACCTGTAACCAGGCATGCTCTCCCTGCTGTACTGTAACACACCTGTAACCAGGCATGCTCTCCCTGCTGTACTGTAACACACCTGTAACCAGGCATGCTCTCCCTGCTGTACTGTAACACACCTGTAACCAG
This sequence comes from Hypomesus transpacificus, assembly GCF_021917145.1. NCBI lineage: Eukaryota > Metazoa > Chordata > Actinopteri > Osmeriformes > Osmeridae > Hypomesus > Hypomesus transpacificus. Next base: position 12,662,691 of record NC_061061.1, read on the forward strand.
GCATGCTCTCCCTGCTGTACTGTAACACACCTGTAACCAGGCATGCTCTCCCTGCTGTACTGTTACACACCTGTAACCAGGCATGCTCTCCCTGCTGTACTGTTACACACCTGTAACCAGGCATGCTCTCCCTGCTGTACTGTAACACACCTGTAACCAGGCATGCTCTCCCTGCTGTACTGTAACACACCTGTAACCAGGCATGCTCTCCCTGCTGTACTGTAACACACCTGTAACCAGGCATGCTCTCCCTGCTGTACTGTAACACACCTGTAACCAGGCATGCTCTCCCTGCTGTACTGTAACACACCTGTAACCAGGCATGCTCTCCCTGCTGTACTGTAACACACCTGTAACCAGGCATGCTCTCCCTGCTGTACTGTAACACACCTGTAACCAGGCATGCTCTTCCTGCTGTACTGTAACACACCTGTAACCAGGCATGCTCTTCCTGCTGTACTGTAACACACCTGTAACCAGGCATGCTCTCCCTGCTGTACTGTTACACACCTGTAACCAGGCATGCTCTCCCTGCTGTACTGTAACACACCTGTAACCAGGCATGCTCTCCCTGCTGTACTGTAACACACCTGTAACCAGGCATGCTCTCCCTGCTGTACTGTAACACACCTGTAACCAGGCATGCTCTCCCTGCTGTACTGTAACACACCTGTAACCAGGCATGCTCTCCCTGCTGTACTGTAACACACCTGTAACCAGGCATGCTCTCCCTGCTGTACTGTAACACACCTGTAACCAGGCATGCTCTTCCTGCTGTACTGTAACACACCTGTAACCAGGCATGCTCTTCCTGCTGTACTGTAACACACCTGTAACCAGGCATGCTCTCCCTGCTGTACTGTTACACACCTGTAACCAGGCATGCTCTTCCTGCTGTACTGTAACACACCTGTAACCAGGCATGCTCTTCCTGCTGTACTGTAACACACCTGTAACCAGGCATGCTCTCCCTGCTGTACTGTTACACACCTGTAACCAGGCATGCTCTTCCTGCTGTACTATACCTGCAGGGCTCGAGCCAGGGCGAGGGAGCGGGTCTCCTTGTCCCGGCTGTCTGCTTCGGCCCGGTCTCTCTCCTCCGCCAGCCTAGCGCTCACAGCCTTTTCCTCCGCCAGGCACTGAGGGGCAGAGGTGGAGGGGGGAAAAGGTCAAGGCGGGCACAGGTCAAAACCACGGAAGTGCTTAGCAGAGAGACTGTGGTAGGAGATTCGGCGTTTCTACTTGGTCAACTTCCTGTGACGCCCCCCCCCCCCCCCACACACACACACACACACAGTTTCAGAGCTCGAGTCCCCCCCCCCCCCCCTTTTGTGACCTTTTTAACCTTTGAACTCTACCTGGTCAAACTTCTTCTGCCTCTTCTCCAGAGCGGTGCAGTTCTGCCTCTCTCTCTGCAGGGCCAGCGTCATGTCCTCGATCTCCTCCCTCAGACGCTCCCTCTGCCTCTCCAGACGCTCCTTCTCCTCCTCCTTCTGCCTCTCCCGCTGCACGCCGCTGTCCAGCTCCCGCTGCAGCTTCCTGCGCGCCTCCTCCCCCGCCTCCACCGCCGCGCTCACCTCCTCCGACTGCTTACGGAGCTCAGCCAGCTGGAGGGGGCGGAGAGATGTTAGGTTAGTTAGTTAGCGAGTCAGCTAGCTTGCTAGTTAGGGGCGGTTCTAAGAGGGGACCTCGCCTGTTGCTAGTTAGCAAGGTAGCTAGTTAGCTAGCGACTTGGGCTAGCTTGAAGCTGCTCTACCTGCTGAGTGAGAGTCTGGATCTGGCGAGTCAGCTCCTTGGCTCTCTCCTCCTCCTCCTCCACCCGCTCCATCAGGCCGTTCTTCTCCTCCTCCATCGCCCGCACGCGCGATCCCAGAGCTAGCTTCTGACGGGTCTCATCCTGCAGCAGCTCCTGAGGTGAGGAGAGGAGGGCATGAGGAGAGGAGGGGAGGAGGAGAGGGGGGGGGGGGGGTGTGTGTGACTGTCTGTCTGTGTGAGTGTGTGTGTGTTACCTGAGCGTCATGCAGCTGGCTCTCCAGAGTGCTGACCTCCTTGCCGAGTCGGAGGGACTTGGAGTCAGAGGAGGTCAGAGAGCTGGAGATGGACTCAATCTCAGACTGCAAGACAGACAAGGAGTCATTCACATTATCGCTATAAAAAACCCCTTTTGATTCAAGTCACACTGTTCACTTAGGCATACTTTGACCTCCCTCCCCTCCCCTCCCCTCCCCTCCCCTCCCCTCCCCTCCCCTCCCCTCCCCTCCCCTCCCCTCCCTCCCCCTCCACCTGTAGTTTGTGCAGGCGTTCCTCCCTCTCCTCCCTCTCCCTGTCGGCCTGGGCCAGGCGTGCTGTCAGCTCCTGCAGCTGGCCCTCGGCCCTCTTGCGGCCCCTCTCGCTCTCCAGACGGCCCCCCTGCAGAGCCTTGAGCTCGGACGCCAGGTTCAGCCTCTCCTCCTCCAGCACAGTCTTGGCCTTCTCCAGGGACTGGCGCGCCTGGGGGCCACACAGCAAACACATCACTGTATGTGTGTGTGTGTGTACACAACTGGGTGAGTGTGTACAGACAGTGTGTGTGTGTGTGTGTTTTTGAGAGTGTATTCACTGGATGAGTGCGTTGTGTGGGTACACACAGGTGTGCGAGCCATAAATGTGTGTGTGTGAGAGAGAGTGCATGATTGTGTGTCCGTGTGAAGTGTGTGTGTGTGTGTGATTGTGTTGCTGTGTGTCTCACCCTCTTGCTGTTGTCCAGCTGCTCCTGCAGGTTGTCTATAGCAGCACAGTGTTTGACCCTGAGGTCAGACAGCTGCACCTCGTGACGCCTCGTCTCCTCCTCCACACACCTCTGGAGCTCTCCTAGCTCCGCCTCCCTGCGAGATCTACACACCACATACACACCACACACACACACACACACACAGGCTCAGTACGGCTCTGAAGCTACACAGGAGCGGCCTGTCATGAGAGTGCGTAACACCCCCCCACACCTGAGCTCCTGCTGTGCTGCGGTGGTGTCCAGCGTGTCCTCCAGCTCTGTCCTCAGAGCCTCCAGCTCCTCCCCCAGGTCCCGCCTCTGCTTCTCCGCCCGCTCTCTCATCCCCCGCTCGTTCTCCACCTCCTCCTTCAGCTCCGACACCTGAGACATGGCCTCCCGCAGGGCCCTCTGGGCCTCCGCCCGCCGCGCCCCCTCCTCCTCCAGCCTGGAGGAGGGAGGGAGGGGGAGGGAGGGAGGGACACGGGGGGGAAACGAGAGGGATGTTCCATGTTCTCCTGAAAAATCCTGCTGTGTGTGTGTGTGTGTTTATTTGAGGGACGGTTTGAGTTTGTGTGTTTGTGTGTGTGAGTGTGTGTGAGAGTGTGTTTATCTGCATGTGCTAGTGTGTGTCTCACCGGCCCTGCAGCGTGGTGATCTCCTTCTCCTTCTGGGCCAGACTCCCCCTCAGCTCTGCAGCCAGCAGGCCCAGGTCAGACAGCTGCTCCTGGGCCTCCTGAGCCTCCCCCTCCATCCTCCTCCTCCACTTCTCCTGCTCCAGCCGGCCCTGCTCCTCCCGCTTCAGACGCTCTGCAGGGGGCCGCCGCAGAGGGTTACAACCACGCACAGACAGACAGGGTCACGCCACGGTGGAGTGTGGAGATGGATTTGAGGTGAGGTGGTGTTGATATAGTGTTGAGTTGGTGTTAGATGGTGTTGGGGTGGTGTTGAGAAGGTTACCTTCCAGGTCAGCGATCATGGCCTCCTGCTTGTTCTTCAGTTTGTTCAAACTCTTGGTCTTCTCCTCTTCCTCGGCCAGGTGGTCGGTCACCTCACTGAGCCTCTCCTCCAGATGTTTCTTTTCCTGCAGAGAGGAGAGGAGGGAGAAGAAGAGAGGAGGGAGAAGAAGAGAGAGGAGGAGGGAGAGAGGAGAGAGGAGGAGGGAGAAGAAAGAGGAGGAGGGAGAAGAAGAGAGAGGAGGAGGGAGAGAGAAGAGAGAGGATGGAGAGAGGAGAAAGGAGGAGGGAGAAGAAGAGAGAGAGGAAGGAGAGAGGAGAGAGAGGAGGGAGAGAGGAGAAAGGAGGAGAAGAGAGAGAGGGAGGAGAGAGAGGAGGAGGGAGGGAGGAGAGAGGAGGGAGAAGAAGAGAGAACAGGGAGAGACGGTGGGTTGAGTGGTTAACAGAAGCAGCACACTGGCGTGATGCAGCCTCCTGAGAGGGGAGGAGATGAACGCCTCCTCACCTTGCTGAGTCGGTCTCTCTGCTCGACGGCAGTCAGCATGTCCGTCTCCAGGCTCTTCACCTTGGTCTCCAGGGTGACCTTCTCTAGCAGGAGGCGCTGCCTGGCCCCCTCCTCCTCCTCCAGCTGCTCCTCCAGGTCCTGCCACACAGGAGGAGGAGGAAGGAGAGGAGGAGGGTTCAGTCAGCACAGACAGAGTCACACAGTCCTGGGTGTCGTGAGGAACAGGACGGCTGTTGCTACCTGCACGTGCTGCTGCATCTTCTTCTTCTCATTGGTCAGCTGGAGGCCCCTTTCCTCCTCCTCCTCCAATCGTCCCTCCAGCTCGCCCAGTACTTCCTCCAGCTCCTGCTTCCTGCTGGCCAGCCTGGCCCTCATCTCCTCCGCCTCAGCAAACAGCTCCGCCTCCGCCTGCAGCTGGTCCGTCAGCACAGACTTCTCCTCCAGCAGCTGAGAGAGGAGAGATGAGAAGAGATGAGGAGAGATGGAGGAGA